>NW_027272161.1:0-222186 GCF_040938485.1 Diadema antillarum | reverse complement strand
CCCCCAATACACCCCCCCCCCCCGTTAACCCGGTCGCTCCGCTCTCTCTCAAAGATATTTCAAAAACAAAAAAAAATGTCTTCATACTTTAAAGGTCTGATTTTCCGCCGCAAGTCATCTGACAAGCAAAAAAAAAAAAAGCAAAACAAGAACAGAAAGTCTTCATATTTTTGCTGCCACTTTCCTCCCACTTTATATTTCATGCAAAAGAGTGGGACATCCGATCCCTGTTAAGTGTGCGTGTGGGGGGGGGGGGCACCAAGCTCCCCCCCCCCCCCCTCCCCCAAGGCTGCGCCGGTCCGGTTATGGGCTTGTAATCGTGGTGATGGTGACCATCCCCCCCCCCCCCCCACTCCTCAGTACGGATTTACGCCGTTGGTGTGAAGGCATATTTCTGTTGCACATTTGTAAGCGTGGCTATTGTGATGTATTCATCGGCGTTGATTTGAGACCTCCACCTGGAGGTTATGACGTTTTCACCAGTGTTTGTTTGTTTGTTTGTTTGTTTGTTTGTTTGTTTGCATTTTTGTCCTTGTGCAAAATAACTCAAAAAGTTGTGAACGGATTTGAACGAAACTCAAAGGAAAGGTTGACACAAGAAACAAATGATTAGATATTGGTAGTGATCCATGTCTTTGTTGTTGTTGTTGTTGTTGTTGATTTGTGCGATCATAGTGTTGTGTGTGGTTGTGTGGAAGGATGTCGTGTTAATTTGTCTTATTTTCTGACTTTTGGACTGTGCTGGAGGATTTCACATCTATACAGAAAGGATTCTGCATGTTCGAATAAGCTGTAAGTTGAACACCTGGAGATCAAAAACTTTATATTCTTGAGTGATATCCGATAGTTTTTGTATGCTGTTCTCAAACTGTTGTGGCAAAGAATATCATATAGTCCCACAGAATCTTTTTGGAGTGGGGTGGATTTCTTCTCTCTTACCTGTGTACAGCTCTTAGACCTTTATACTACAGTGCACACGTACGGGTCGGTGACCAGCATCTATCCCTCACCGGACACCTGACTCATTTGGTATTCTGCAATCCTGTGTTCTCACCTTTGGTCTGAACAATGACCCGTCAAACAGCAGCATTGGTGAAGGAAATTCTTGAGGACAATACATTTCTAACAGCCATCAAAAATGCTGTTGCAGAGGCCATTGAAGTCAAAGTGAATGAACTCCTCCATCGCATGGAACAACAGGAGGGCAAAGTCTTTGACCTGCAGTGCAAACTTGACAAGTGTGAAAAAGACCTTGATCAACTGAAGAAGGAGAGAGAAGGTGCAATGAATGAGATCAGCAAGCTCAAAACAAAAATGAATGACCAGGAGCAATACTCCCGAAGGAATTGTGTTCGCTTCTTTGGAGTTCCAGAGGTAGACAAAGAGAACACAAACGAGACAATATGCCACATCGCCAAGCAGATGCTTGGTGTGGATCTCCCGTCCAGCGCCATTGATCGCAGTCATCGGGTGCGACGAAGGAATCCTCATCAGGAAGGAATGCGCGGCAAGCCACGACCCATCATCGTCAAGCTGACTTCATACCAGCACCGCCAGGCCCTGTTGATGAACAGAAAGAAACTGAAGGAGAAAAAAACCGGGATCTCGATCCATGAAGACTTGACAGATGCAAATAGAGCATTGTTGTGGGATGCCTTCTCCAAGATAGGCAAGCCAAACAGCAAAATCGCCCATGCATGGAGTGTGGATGGCAGAATCTGTGTGTCGATCAACACATCAAGTGGCGGTACTCTGAAGAAGATGGTACACTCTAGAAGAGACTTGGATAGTTTGTGAAATCTTGCCAAAATGTGAAACGACAAACATGAATCTACACACAGTGTATTTATAATGTATGACATATAAAAAGGCCGCTTTTGGCTCTTTGGCAATAGATCTCCAGGTGTAATGTATAATTTGATTTGATTTAGTTTGATAAGTACTTTTTTTTTCAGGAAAGCTTTTGCATACTCCAATACCCTTTTTTCCTTCATACTCCAATACCCTTTTTTCCTCATAGGTCTACATCTTATTGCATTTTTTCAATTGATATTTGATATGCATGTATATGCAGTTTTATTTAATGTATTTTTGTGAAAGTAACTATAACCCTGTGTATGTGTATGTTTCCTTTGTCCAAATTGTGTACTACATGTCGTAGGCAAACTGTATTAAATACCTCCAACTCAGATTGTGACGCGTGTATATTGAATGGTCATGAAGACGAAAGCATTTCCAGTGAATATATGACTCTTGATAATGTGAATTATATTCTTCCAAATGATTTTAACGACTTGATGAATAACATTTGTGCAGAAAACAACAATGTTTTGTCAATGGTACATTTCAATTGCAGAAGTGTGAAGAAAAACTTCGATAACCTTTGCAGCATTATTGCCAGTATTTCTTGCCAATTTTCATGTATAGCATTGTCAGAAACCTGGTTAACAGATGTTGATTCTATTCATATACCAAATTATACGTTTTTTGGAAGTGGGAGAAATGATAAACGTGGGGGTGGGGTTGGATGTTTGATAAGACAAGATTTACGGAGTAAACGGCGCAAAGATTTGGAAGTTTTTGATTCATGCATAGAAACCATATTCATAGAAGTATCTTTTAAAGCAGGTAATATCATTTTTGTTATTGTTTATAGGCCACCTGGGCAAAGTGTATATGACTTTTTATCTGCATTGGAAAAACCGCTAAGTGCAATAAGTTGTGAAAATAAACAATGTTTTATTGTAGGTGATTTTAACATAGATCTTTTGGCCACCACTCAGCATGTCCATAGTTTTATTGATCTTTTAACATCTTTTTCTTGTATTCCACTGATTCTAAACCCGACAAGGATAACTCAAGAGACGGCTACTCTCATTGACAATATATTCACTAACAATGTTGAAAATATTTTAAAAAGTGGTATTCTTGTAAATGATGTTAGTGATCATTTAAGTGTATTTGCAATTGTCAATCATCAAAAAGATAAATGTTCCCAATTTAATTTATGTAAACGTTTTGTAGATGATAATAGTATTAATAGATTCAATAGTTTATTACAATCTGTAGAATGGAACGATATAAATGAAAGTAATGATGTTGACGGCAGATTTGATATTTTTATGACTAAACTGTCTACTGTTTATGATGAATGTTTCCCTCAGAAAGAAGTATTGTATAAAAAAACAGATGTAAATCCATGGTTTACAAAAGAATTGAAAAGAATGTGCAGAAAAAAACATATTTTGTATCGTAAATACATGAAGAACCCCACAGATTATAGGAAATCGGTTTATACCCAATACAGAAACATAGTTTCCCGTTGTATTCGTCAACAAAAGAAATATTATTATAAAAGCCGCTTTGATAAAGTACGTAAGGATATGAAAGGGACATGGCGTATAATAAATGATATTTTGAATAAAACAAGGGACAAAGTGCAATATATACATCTTCAACACAATGATAAGGACATATCTGATCCTCAAGAAATTGTTAATTTGTTTAATGATTACTTCAGGTTTATTGGATCCGATATAGTAGATAAGATACCGAATACATCCAGAAAATTCAATGATTACTTGTGTTTTAGAAAGTCTTCTGCTTCTTTTTTCATGAAACCTATAAAGCCAAAAGAATTATTTGATGTTGTTTTAACATTTCAAAATAACAAGAGTCCAGGCTGTGATGAAATTGATTCTTATGTGTTAAAGCAATCTATTCAAAATCTTGCCAAACCACTGTGCAGTATCCTTAATCTATCTCTTGAACAAGGTGTATTTCCCACATCATTAAAAGTTGCTAAAGTTATACCAATTTATAAGAAAGGTGATACTTTTAGTATATCAAATTACAGACCAATCTCTATTCTATCTGTTTTTTCCAAGCTATTCGAAAAACTCGTACATAAACGTCTTCTTTCTTATTTGTGTCATGCTAGGATTTTATATCCCAAACAATTTGGATTTAGACCTGGGTACTCAACGTATATGGCTCTCCTTGACTTTTGTGATAGAATTGCACAGGCATTTGAGAAAAAGGAGTTTGTTATTGGTGT
Organism: Diadema antillarum; assembly: GCF_040938485.1. Classification (NCBI taxonomy): domain Eukaryota; kingdom Metazoa; phylum Echinodermata; class Echinoidea; order Diadematoida; family Diadematidae; genus Diadema; species Diadema antillarum. The sequence goes on along the minus strand of NW_027272161.1, from coordinate 218,129 downwards.
CTTTTTAGATCTTTCTAAAGCATTCGATTGTATAAGCCATGATATTCTTTTACACAAATTAAGTTTTTATGGTGTTAGAGGTATCGCTTTAGAATGGTTTAAAAGTTATCTACAAAATCGTAAGCAGTATGTATATGTAAATGGTTATTCTTCTCCAACTCAGAACATTAATGTTGGTGTGCCACAAGGCTCTGTTTTAGGTCCGTTACTTTTTATATTGTACATAAATGATCTGCAGTACTCAAGTAGCATTTTACACTCAATTTTATATGCAGATGATAGCAATCTATTTATCTCTGGCAATGATATCACTAGTACCTGTGCAATATTGAATAATGAATTAGCCAAAGTTCAAGATTGGTTTTTAGCAAACAAATTAAAGCTGAATATTGACAAGACATCATGTATGATATTTAAAACAAGAAATAAAGTGGTAAAAGTTAATGATATCGATATTTGTATTGCAGGTATCAGCCTTCCCATTGTACATACAGTAAAATTTTTAGGAGTTATACTAGACGATCATCTGACATGGAAAAATCATGTTGAGGATGTATGTTTTAAAGTATCTAGGGCAATTGGAGCAATAAATAGAATAAGTGCAATAGTTCCTCCTGCCGTACTCTTAAGTTTATATCATACCATGATCTTGCCTCATTTCATGTATTGCAATATCATCTGGGGGAACTGTGCAAAATCTCTTTTAAACCGTATTTATATTTTACAAAAACGTGCAATAAGAATTATTACCCACTCACAGCCCCAAACCCACACAGGTCCCTTGTTCAAAAAGCTAAAATTGCTTTCTGTGTATGAAATTAATAAATGTGTTACCTGCACATTTGTATATTCCTATATTAACAATATCTTGCCACATTTTTTAGACAACTGCTTCATTGAAAACAATACTCGTGTTGTATACAGTACTCGTCAAAGTAATAAGTTATATATTCCATTTTATAAATACAATGCTTCAAGACGTACTATAAGGTATGCTGGCCCACTTTTGTGGAATAACTTACCAGACAACATTAAAAGTACCATTAGTCTTTCGTCATTTAAAAGAAAGTATAAACAATTTCTTTTGATTCAGTAATCTCCTTTGACACACGCATGAATGACTTAGATAATATACTGCTTGCCTAATCACTTGTTTATTGTAATGTTTTGTCATCTGTATAGTCCCATGTATTCTGTAATGTTTTGTTCTGTGATAGTAATTAATAATCGTACCATTTTTAATTGTCAGGGATCAGCCTTTGAAAGGCCTTTATGGCCTATTGTTGATTCCTCCACGTGTTATACATTTATTGCATTGCATCTTGCATAATGTAAGTTGCGCTCACGTAATGCTTGTATGTCTTTTTATCTACCCTGTGGAAATAAATGAAATGAAATGAAATGAAATGATTTTATGAAGGATTTTCAATATTTTGGCAGGTATTAAGTACTAGTAATGGTCAATGAAATAAAAAGTTCAAGCTGCGCATTTTTCAAGTTTTCATACGGGCATTAAAGTGCGTGCTCTAGTTTCTGATACAGGGCGAGGCTCCCTGGCTGGAAGTTTATAAGTATATCAACTCAGCAGTTCTGGTGTTTTTTCTTTTATTATCTTTGCAGCTAACTCAAATTCATTATTTTTTTCGGACAATAATAATCTTATCCTTGTAAATACATGTGTACAATGATCTCTGACTTAGAAAATGTCGCCCATTTAATAAAAGCAAATAAATTATCTCCCTATCTCTAACCTCCCCCCCCCCCCCAAAAAAAAAAACAAACAAAAAACAAAAAAAAAAAAACCTATGTGCTTTTATAGCAGCTCTACCAGAGTCTACAGAGGCACTATCTATTGATTTTTTTTTAAATGATACTGCACTGGAAAATGTTTCCCGTATTGAAATTCTTGGAATAACAGACTATGATAAGCTTTCATGGAAATTTCATATTGATAGCACATATGTGAAACTATTTCACCAAACTTTGTTATAAGAAACAAGTTTAAATTTTGTCTTCCTTTATTGTTACCTTATATTCATGCCTAACGTTACCTTATTTAAATCATGGTATTCTCTCATGGGAAAATACACATCAAACACTTTTAGATAAGTTACTTCTATTACAAAAGAAGTCACTCATATCATATGCCATACAGCATTTTTGTTTCATCCAGACCCATTATTCTTTTTAACACAAACTATCGAAAATTGAATATTTATATTTGTTTGATCTAGGACAATAATGTATAATAAATGTAATATAGATAATCTTCAAAACATTATTTGAAACAATGTTTTGAAGAAATCAATCACTTCACAACTATCCATCAAGGCGATAGAATGCATTTTATTTGCCGTTTTTTGAGAACTTTGCTGGTTCAGAACACCTTCACCTGCTATGAGAAAGAGTATTGGAACTCACTTTACAACAGTATACAGACAACTTTTTATTACACTATTTTATTGAAATATTATAATATGCAATCGAATTAGGTTCGCTTCAGCATCTCAATCAAGTCATCAGTTCTTTAAACATGAAACAACTACATATAAGTCTTTTTTATTAGAAAAAAAATAATCTGTCAAGTCCTTCTCAGATGTTCCTGTTATTGTACCGTATATACACCATTCTCTCCTTCTTTTATGTTTTCTCTTCTGCCTACTTACCGGTATAATCCTGTATTCTATTCTTTGCAATATATTCAATCCAGGTTGTATTTTATCATTTCTCTCACATCATGAGATCCAGTTTGCTGCTTCTTTTTTCTTTTGATTTGATTTCATGTCAATTGATATTGGTTCGATTCTTATGACTATTGTGTTTTCGGAGGGTCTAATATCGTACAAGCTTTCCTTTTTGGTGGGACTCTCCATTTCTATTCCCATCCTTTTACTTAATCTGTTCTATTCATATGCATATTTATACTTATATGTGTACATTTCGTTACTCATTACATTCAATTTAAATTTCACCTTATTTTCGTCTTTTTCACAAATAGCACAGAAAATAACGTCGGCCTCATGCCTAAAGGGCTCTAACAGTGTACAAAGTCTATGGCGTTAAGGCCCTTCTGGCATGAGGCCGACGATAATATAATTATACAATGCAATAATTATACAAAGCATAAATTAGATGAAACGTCACTGGAATGTACAACAATCTGTATCGGTATAAACAGTTGGAAACAGTTACCTACTCAGTTGAGGCAACTGTCATCTCCAGACATTTGACAGAGACATTCAAATCCAAACTTAAAACGTATCTGTTCCTCTCACACTAAGGGCTGTAATTGCTGTCATTAATGTTCGAAACAATATTTTTTATGTGGTATATGTTATATTCCTTATTTGGTATATATGTTTGCTTGTTGTATGCCATTTTCTTCTTTGTTGTCATGTTTGAACATGTATAGATCTATTTTTTCATTCTTGAAGCGCCATGAGCACTGAAAGGTGGACCTGTGCGCTATACAAGTAGCCACTATTATATATATATATATATATGTATATATATATATATATATATATATATATATAGATATAGATGACTGAACAACAAGTAAAAAGTCGAAGAAAAAATCAAAGAGCAAGACAGAGAGAGAGAGAGAGAGAGAGAGAGAGAAAGGTAATGAGATAAGAGAACGGCGGCCTGTACACCATTACCATGTGGGATTTTTTTTTTTATTCCAGCAGAAAGAAGTGTAAAGTTCTGCATCATACTGCATTTATAATTATATGAGAGTTCCAGGTCCATTCGTTGTTCTCCAAATCCGAATTCATTCCGACACAGATGCACAAAAATAAATCATGAATTCACTTTCAATAGATCTATTTTGTATACTTTCAGCAAAATGCGTTTCCGTGTAATGCCAAATTAAAATGTACATTAAAAAGCTTAAGTGTACAAGTATGTTTGACTTTATGGCCGATATTCATGCTTAGTAGGCCTAAAGGTGCAATCACACATCGCCGGTTTAGATGGCAGTTCATGGCGGTTCAGCAAATCGCCGTGCTCCGCCAAAGACCGTGTTTACACCGTACACAAACCGTGGTCATCCGTCACTCATCCGCCATGAACCCCGAGAACCGCGGGGAACCGCCAGAAAAAATTAAACATGTTTAATATTTTTCGTGGCGGTCTTGGCGGTTTGAAATGTACCGTGTTCACATCGCCGTTCATCGTGTAAAGAACGGCATCCTCCGTGTTTGCACCGCAAGATCCGTGATAATACAGTGTTAACACCGCCATAATTTTCAAGCGAAAAGAAACAATGAACTTAAAAGAGAATAATGGCTCCTTTGACACTTCGTGGCGGAGCAATAAAAAATGGAGAAAAAAAGCAAAGATGAACCCATAATCCAAGAACGGGTAAATATATTGAATGCTTTAGTTTCCTTACTTCTTTAACACATATACAGTAAGAAATAAAGTTTAATGTTCAAAAATTTGTTAGGTATGTTGAATTACCTCATTTACATTAAAACCATCATTTACATTAAAAGGTAAGTTCATAATTTTTATTAAAGCTTAACAACTTACAGTTATACACAGAAGACTTATGTAAATATGTTATGTTGATACAGATATGTTGAAACTTAAGAGAGTAGAGGGAAAAGCAATGTTGAAACTTGAAAAAAAAAATCACCATTATTGTGTTACGTGAACCTGTAAGTAAAGAGGAAACTATGCACACATACTATATATGCTTCTTTGATAATGTATAATGTACACATGTCTTTTTATTAACTATTGTTAAAGATATTATTATTATATTATCATCATCGCCGTTCTTATAAGGCGCATAATACCTTTGGCAAGGTCTCTATGCGATTAAGAGGGCGAACAAAGATAAACAGGAAAAGGTAATTTCAGAAACAGCAACATGCTGCATTGATCATCATCTACAATCACTGTTACTATTTTAACAGATAAGTTTTTAAAAACATTTTGGACTTATTGATGGAACTTGCATGTTTTATCACTTGGGGTGCTGTTCCACAGTTCTGGGGCGGCATAAACTACGTTTGTCATAGTAGTTTGTTGTAATGGATCGAGGGTATCACATACAGATTCCCCTTACGATTTAGGAACTCTCATTGGCTCATATTTCACAAGAAGCTGTGAAAGGTAAGAAGGAGCAATTTTGTGAAAACATGGATAAACAAGCAACAACATCTTAAATTCAATACGCGAAATAATTACGTGAAAACTTAATAAAGAAAAAGAAAGATGTTGAAACAAGCAAGTGCTTGTACATCACTCGATAAAAACCTGCAAATGAAGAGGAATCTTTGGAAACTTTGTTGGATTCTAATTTGATATGTATGTCATTTAATGACAGTTAATACAGATATTTCAAAAATTAAAAGAGAGAAAAAGCACGTTGAAACTTGAAGATAATTGCTTGTTGCATCACTTTTATCAATCTGTAAAACACAGGGGGCTACAACGTTTCATAATTTCTTTAAAATTGTGTTTAACTAACAAAGCAAAACGCTCCTTGTTGAAAGCCATTGAGGACAAGTGAAAGGGCTCTGATTGCATCCAACTACATGGGCTTGGTATGGACTCCTCCACCTTCCGGGGAGATCCGTGTTCCTACCGCGTCAATCCGTGTTTGCTCCGCGTGCAAAACGTCTTGAGAACGTAGTCGCATCGCGTTTAAGTGCTTTCCGCTATCATTGGGACACGGTTCACGACGGTTTGAGAACCGCCATGAACCGCCATCTAAACCGGCGATGTGTGATCGCACCTTAAGACTCCAAGGTCCAACAAAAACAGACCTTCAACATATAAGCATACATGTACATGAAAATTACGAGGCTTACAATCAACTGTTCACAGCGTTAACATGTTTAAGAAGTTAGCATTTTCAAGTCCTTCGTTTTCCTGTTTGTCATCGATATCTCAATAACTTTTTTATTCTTTCTCTTCATAACGGTCCATATACTTGTGTGCTAGCAATGTAATTACTGCTCTTTAGGCTTTATCTGTTGATTAATAACCTATGCTCGTGACATTTTTTATTTTATTTTTTATTTTTAGATTTGTAAGTTATATTGAGGAACCGGTTAAAATGAGGTAATGTTTGTTTGCATGATTGGTTTTTATTTCTGCCTTTTTGTCAAATCACACACAACAAAAGAATACATTCATTATAAAAATAACATTACACGACGAATAAGGGTTAGCATACTGTCTTACAAATTACATTTCGTATAAGCATTACAGTATTCAATGTATGTTAAAGTTGTATTGCATACTAATATCACAAAGAAATTCAGAAGGAAATCGTGAAAATAACAATTGGAAATTTACCAGGTGATGATTGGTTATTCATTCAGAATATACAATGTCGTTACAACAACCAAAATTTTGAAAAAAAAAGAAAAATAGAGAAAAGGGGGATTTAAACGAATTTGATTTGGGAATTGTGTATTTCTAGAAAATAACTGCAATAACAGAAAAGCCGGAGGCTGCGATCATAAGTATCTACCTGACATGGATCGAGGCCTCGGGGTGAAAATTGAACTTAAATTCGAACTTAAAGGTCCTGTTTACCTTTGGGAGCAGTGATTTAAAAGATGTTCAAGATATCAGTTTTCATACATATGTGTAGTTCAGTTGTATCATATTTTTTTTTTTTGCAATAAAGTCTAAAATACAAAGAAATATCACTATTTTTCTCATTAAACTATTACTGGTGTAGACGGCTTAGTCGTTCACATCAGGGAGGTGGAAGAGACCACCTCCCTGTTCACATTTTGTATATTTCACAATACTTAACATTGATTACACTGTTTCAAATTTTAGTATTGGTTGTTTCTATCCCTAACTCACATTTTGGAACTATTTTGAAGCACTAATGCTGTATGTTTGTTTCATCGGCAAATGGTAAATTATGTCTTTAAATTCGAAGTTAAATAGAAATGTCGGTTGTCCCATTGCACAACGACTTCGCTCGTTATAATAGGGTTTCATTGTATTTGCCTACTCGTACACCGCAAAAGTTCTCTGATGTATAGAATTCTTTATCCGAATATCATTCAATTTAATTCACTTCGATTCAATTCAATTCAGTTCAATTCATTTCAATTCAATTCAATCCAATACAATACAATTCAATTTAATTCAATTCAATTCGATTCAGTTTATTAATTTCATAAAATCACATTTTAGAATTTAAAATATTTACATAGATGTGTGAGTCAAAGGAGGAAATCACACAAAAGCCTAGGACTTAATACATGGTAGTACCTCTTGTCCGTTTTCTAACAAGACTTAAATGAAGGAGCATTTACTACTGAAATACAAACATGAATTATCGATTGGAATGTCGAGACATGATAATGTTATAGCTTTTTTTTTCTTAAGTTGAACAAAATTCCCCTCTAAGCAATAGCAATAATACTTTGCTATTAGATCAAAAACTCCCAACTATTCAATTCAATTCAATTCAAATGAGATTTTATTTTCCACGACATTTTTTGTTGATATAGTTCAAGGAGAAAAAGAGTACAATGTATTACAACAATACAATGTCAGGTGAAACTAATGTTCAAAACAATTGTGCTGATGGTGCAGATATCCATACTGCACCGTCACATTTTGTACGCAAAGCCCAAATATAATTATGCAGTTTCCTTGAAATCATACTACATACAAATTATTGTTATGATGACACTTATTTTCTGAGTCCTCAACGTCCATACGTCTGTATGTTTAGCTCACTTGAGCCGAAGGCTTAAGTGAGCTATTGCGATCGCTCTTCGTCCGGCTTCCGTCGTCTGTCGTGAGTCGTGACTAAACTTTTCATATTTTCATCTTCTTCCTGGAAACCCCAAGACCTATTTTCACCAAACTTGGCAGGTATCATCCCTAGGGGAATAGGATCTCTCTCTCTCTCTCTCTTTTTTTTTTTTTTTTTTTTTGAGGTGCGAGTTTCTTCACTTTGTCTCCCTCTACAAAATTAGATTTGTTCGTATGTTATTGACTACATATCCTTTCTCTTACAGGACAAGGCCACCTTCATATACATGTGGACTGAGTATTATGCAGCAATATCATTAGAACACATATACTGAAAGTTGCGGGGAATTTGTTCAAAAGTTATGAATTTTTAAAGTATCTGCAGTCACTGCTGGATGAGAAGACTACTACAGTGTATGATGTCACATGTGTACAACGATATAAGGAAAACATGAAGAGAATTGCACAAAATTTTACTTTTTGAAAAAAGTGCATATTTCCTCGACTCATCACTGACGTATGTTTAGGGAAATATTATTCCCCTTTGCCTTCTGAAAGAGGGAAGTCAAGCGTTCTTTTATTATGCATCGAGAAAAGTGAAAATATCTTGAAATATCTAATGTATTTTCTTTATATTGTTGTACACATGTGATATCACAAGCTGTAGTCGTCTTCTCATCCCGCAGTGACTAAAGTAGAAACTTCAAAAATTCAAAGCTTTTAAACAAATTACATTGTCCGATTTTCCTCAAACTCTTGCTGATGTGTTCTATATCAATATTGCTACATTCACTCAATCCACATGTCTATGAAGGTGGACTTGTCCTTTAAAGTCTTCGTTGGGTTGGTTCAAATTTAGAAGTACACGTGTACATGTATATAATTTATACTTTAGTTTGATGCATAGGATGCAACTTTAATGCCATGATCGATTATCATTGCTGTGTCTTAAGAAGGGGATCTTAAGCGAAGTATTTTTCTTTTTTTATTGAAAATGTGAGACTTGTAAAATTATGACGTGTCACTTTTAATTTACATATTCTGTTGTTGCCAGTTTGCATATGTGACCGTGCACCTCAAAACGAACATAAAGTCGCACACACTGATTTTGCGTGAGGACTGAAAATAAGCGAAATGGGTCAACCTTGCCGAACTTGACTTTTTCATATTTTCTGAAAGAGCAGGTCTTCTTTTACATCATGCCAAAATTTGGTATCATAAAACGGGCAGGAAAGTGTGTTTTTTTTTTAACAGTTTATCTCGAACATTTTTGGTAGAATAGTGTGATTAGGTGTGTCTTTAGAATCCCTCTTTCATTTCTAAAAAACCTTGTCCACACTCTTCACTTTCAACTCGAATAACTTTTGAAAGGATAGTGCTACTGGTTTGAACGTTGGGATTAATTATGGACAGAATGTGTTAATGAGGCATGCTTAATTTCAATTTAATTTGATAATCCCTTCATTGTTGTTACTCTGGTGGTTTACTTCCTGTTTTTTGTCCCATTCATCGCACAGCCAGCACGGTTAGGTAAAGATTAAGTGCTTGAATAGACACTGTACTTCAGAGCCTCTTTTCTCAGTTCACACTTTTCCTGAGTTTGTGTTTTCTTTCCAATATTTAGATAGGTTAGGAGAGTCCATTTGATTTGAGTTATGCATCATTTTAAAGCTTAAAGTCTGCTCTTTCAGAATATGGTATTAACTAAAAATTCATGTCTGGCGACTTTGTGTTTGTTTTGAGGTGCACTGTCACATATGTGTTCGCAACTATAACATCAGTCTGCCAGTTTCATGAAAGCATGTACAACTTAAATATGCGTAACCTTTTTTTTTTTTGTTGTTGTTGTTGTTGTTGTTTGGGGGGGGGGTTCTATGTTGATGAAACCTCTTTGTCTGATTATGTATTGGTACATGTATTGAAGCAAAAAAGCGTGGTCCGAAATTGCAGATTTAAGTGAGCAGATGCACTCAATGTTAAAGCTTCAACACAATGTAGATAAAATCAAAGAACATTTCGTTAAAACTAATATGAAAATTGGACGTGAAGTATATGAAAACTATAATTCCGAAGTTTAAAATCTCGCATGCAACAGTCAACTGATTATGGCTTTTGATTTTGGACCGTGCGTACAACACTGTGTTTACGTGTGTGTGCGTGTGTGTTGTTGTTTGTTGCTGTTGTTGTTGTTTTGCAGTGGAAGCGCCCATGTAGGGACTAAATAAAGTTATGACATCATCACCTCATAGGCTCATACCACACTCAAACAGAAGCAAATCGCTATGCACATTACACATACACAACATACACACTCACAACAAAAATATATGAAGATCATGTTTTTGGTCAATTTACGAACCTTTCCCCCTAAAGTCATAATTGTACGTTATTTCAAAACAGTCAAATGTTTAGTGCTATTGATGCATTTTGTTCATCTTCCTGTATATAATATTTACGACCACTATCACAATCGGAAAAAAAAAACAAATAAAGTTTGAAGGCTTTACCATTTAAGATTTCATGTCCGAATGTGATGAAGCTTCTATAGTATTCTGTGGAAACTATGACGGCCCTGTTTATTATTTCCTAAAAGTCAACCTGGAAAAAAAAATGATGTCGAGTTGCATTGTCACCACACCACAGTGTGATGACGGGAAACTTGTTGCAGAATGAGCCACTCGACGGCAAAGCTTGGCTATTGATGCAGGCTGAGATCATTATATGATCAGCTCCTTTTGCCTATGATATATTGTGGTGCAATAGCAAAATCAACCAGCAGCGTTTCTTCTGAAAGTGAAAAAACTATAACGCTCATGATTTATAGTTGATATGAGATACCAAACATCCGTGTCAGGAAAGTTTGTCCTGCCGTGACTTGACGAATCAGAAAAATGAACTCCCGGAAGTGCCCCATCACACCCATAACCAATCACAGCTCATTTCCTTTCCCTTTTCCAAGTAAACTCGAATCTTGGCTGAAGCAGCACAAACACTGAATCATCAGGATTATAGATATCAACATTTCCGCCTTTCATAGATATCATCCTAGGTACCCCCCCCCCCCCCTTCCCGTCAGTACAGCCCAGCCCGTCAAGAGTTTACAAACTTTCGAAACTTTCCAATCTAGGTATACTTAGTCGTAGTATGGGCCAAATAATCATAGCAGACCATGCACAATAAAAGTATCTTGATATACAAAATAATGGTTACAGCTCGTTATTCCGAAGGTTCGTTATTCCGAAGGCTCTTTATTCCTAAGATTCGTTGTTCCGAAGGTTCATTGTTCCGAATTTCATTTCCGGATTAACCAATATTCGGAATAACGAACCTTCGGAATAACGCCACAAATTTTCGGATTAACGAACCCTTTTTCATTTTTCGGATTCACGAACCTCTAGGTACAGGGAATTTGCGTGTTTCGGATTAACGACCCTTCGGAATAACGAACCTTCGGAATAGCGAACCTTCGGAATAACGAACAGCACCCCAAAAGAATGACCGTCGCCGTAATATTCACATCTCTCAAACTTCGATTCCCGCTCCCTGTCCCTTTACTTATTTGTTTTATTATCGTTCTACTGTTCTGACATCACAGAGTGTTCATACAGAAAAGGCGGTATCATAGGGCCCACGTGGAAATCAGCAAAATGTGAAAACTCAACATCATTAAACTTATTGAATAAACAGATTTCGGCATATTTCATGCGAGTCTTTTTGCAAGAACTTAATCCATGTTCTAAATACTTGAGGAAATATCTCGATGTTCTCTGTACAGGGAAGTACATAGTCTCACTGCTGTGCTTCTTTATGTGTCGACATCATGCTATGATATACCAGTCAGGCCAGGAAAGTTATCATCACAAACCTCCTTTCCTGCTAGAAGACGCAAGAAACTGTCGGTCGAGGAGCCCCGGATACAGGTATTATGTAAGAAAAATTGCTGCAAGATGTTGATATGACGAGTGTATGTGGTGGTGGTGGTGGTGGTGGTGTGTGTGTGTGTGGGGGGGGGGGGGGTTGTAGGGGGAAGGGAGAGGCGGCTGGAGGCGGTAGAGGTGGAATAATCCTGTATAATGTATATACAGTGTATAATGAATTTGAATAAATTCACACGCACAATGATAAACGTTATGTATTGCGCTTAGCCAATGTTGCTGGACAGTATTCAGCATATAGTTTTATTTATCGACTTATTTATTTCCAGCGATAGGGTTGGTAGCCCTTTCAGCACAGCTGATTTTCAAAGGGGTCCACTTGACATATATACATATAAGATTCATATAAAAAACAACAACAGCAATAAATACATATTTAAACTTGTACAACATGGGTATGAAATCATTGTAAAAATGAAAAAAAAAATGACTTACTGTCGACAAATTAAGATAATTCGACAAAATTATTTCAGTAGCAATAAAAAAAGATTATACACAAAATAACTTACAGTTATATATTAATATTACATAATCATATCTCAATACCATATATCAAAATAATGGCAGTTATAGAAATAGCCGGACAAAAAGACGATAGAAGTATATGCTCAGAGAACTCAACTTAACACTCGGAATACCTAACCAAAATACTAATTAACATTAACAAAAAATATGTTTGAGTGTGTGTGTGTATATTATGAAGAAGGGGATATCAAAAGCCGGAAACTTGGAACCGGCGACCAAATAATAAATAAAACAATACTTTATGTAATAAAGATATTGAAAATATGAATACAAATATATCAAATTACAACTTAAAAAGTCTGGATCTCATTTTTCATCTTCTTAGAAAAACAATGTATATCTTTAGTGTTCCGGGTGACCAATGACAATGAATTGAATAAACCTGAACTTGCATACAAGAAAAAAAATCTTCTTTTCATAAAATTTGTTTGAGAATTAGGGAGTTTATAACTGTGTCTTCTTGATGAAAGATGTTGTGGTGCAAATCCGTACAAACATCTATGCAACAAAATCACATTTACTCTTTTCCAACAAACATATATTGAATAAATACCTGATTTACTGAACAATATCGAGGTTCTTTCTAAATTATCTACTTTTAAAACAATACGTAAAGCCCTTTTCTGTAAAACGAACAGCCTATTCAAAGTGGACTTTGCAGCATTACTCCATACTGGTGAGCAACAATCCAGATGAGATTGAATGATAGAAAAATAAAATATGTTTGCGACTTTAAAATTCACACAAAAGCGGATTTTCCTCAGTAGGAACAAATTTCCCAAAATTTTCCCTCTTCTATAATCCACGTGAAGTTTCCATGTAAGGTTTGGATCAAATACTACTCCTACAAATATTTACATTTATATACTTCTTTCAATCGTATACCATTTATCTGAAGGATAATAACAGAATCATGAAAATACTCCAACTTCCTTCTTCTACAATTATTATGAAGCGGTGTGCTGGCACTTGAGGAAAAAACAAACAAACAAACAAACAAAAAAACAGACAATCTTCCCTTCCTCTCTCCCTCTCTCCCCAAAACAAACATACAAACAAACAAGCAAACAAACAAAACAAACAAACAAATAGAGGGCCATTATGTGCGTTATGTACTTCCAACTGGTCGGTATACACTGTAGTTCACCCATCTAGTGGAGACCTGAAGAGGTATGTTCAAACAATTTTGAGTGACGTAATAGCTTACATCAAGACCTTCACATGAATCAAAACAACCTACCCCAGAAAAAAAAAGAAAAAAAAAAGAGAAAAAAAATGACCAAAACAAGTGACGTGCTTTTTTTTCTCTCTTTTTTTCAGTGCAATTCCCTGAATAAGGACCTGACAGACCTGTACAATAATTATCTCCGTGGAAAACACTGTGCGGAAAGGTCAAACCTTGAACTTGTGCCACAGCTTGTGGTTGTGGGCGCGCCAACACCGCGCCTCCGGTTTATCTTGAATGGTATAATACTTTGTGATGTTTCAACCAGTAACAATTCAAGAGCGATGTTCTAAAAGATAAAATGATTTAACAGATCAATGGATGAATAAGCAAGGTCGATCAGGTAGGTTGATTGGTCGAATCATCCAATCTGTTTCTAGATGAATCTCGCGGAATCAGTTGGAAATCCGCAACACTTGTTCAGGAAGTAAGGAATCATAATAACGTGGTAGGTAATCACGCAACCGGATCTTCTAGGTATACGAAAACAATCAAACAAACCAAATAAACTGAGAACCCCTCATCCGAAGCTCTCGATCAGGGCTTATAAAAGTCGATAGCCTGCATGTTTAGTTACAATAGTTCGCAGATACCGCTGATATAGCAGACACAGTTACTACTCTCTCGCGATCGGAACAGAAACTCACCAAAATGCTGGACGAGAAGAATTTGATGGAGCCGCGCCAGAAGGTAAGAACTCTTTCACCTGTATTCTAGTGTCTCTATTTAAGCATAGAGGAATGATATAGTTTTGGTTGAAATGAGGCTTCAGGTTGCCAACTTCTATTTTTTTTTTGCGAGATAATGAGAAACTTCTAATGACATACAAAAGAACGTACAATTCTAAGAGGAAATTGCAGGGATCCACCTGTTATTAGGAATTCACGCTTTGTCTAAAATTTTGGATTTCTCAGTTATTTCAAAACCAATTTTCATCAAAAAGCTTTGAATTCCACTTGATATTACGCTCGTAAATGTTTCAAAGGTGGTTTCTAATCATGTTACAAAAAGTTAAAGCTGCATACCCATCTAAACCAGATCTATACCATCCCTTTAACTCATAAACTAACGCTTTTGTCAACTCCATAACCTATTAAGTCTCATAACTCAGAATCACGAATATTTGAAGGTAATAAATGTACCCTATAGCATCGCAAATTTCACCAAAACATTTTGAATAGTTGTTGAATTACATCTCTTATTTCAAATTACTCAACAAAATTCACGAAATTAGGGTGAATGGAGAACTGATATAGCAAAGGCAACATGCATCTCAGAAAATGCAAAAAAAAAAAAAGAGAAAGAAAATGAGAAGGGAGATTTGAAAGAACAATGAATAAAAGTTTTCATTCACATGAATCACATGAATAAAGGTTGTGATAAGTTATGTACTTATAATGTATGTATTGCGCATTGTTGACAGGCATAAAACTTGAATTACAAAAAAAAACATAAATCCATATCTATGACACGATACAAGATTGTTAGATTGCTGTTGGACTATGAGAGGTAGGCCCTATATTTATGATAACATAACAGCCGTTATCAGCCAACGATATCAATTTCAGATTTTGAAAATAAAGCCGGATAAAATCTGTCAAAGTTAGGAATGAATGAATGAATGAATGAATGACTTATTACCAAATTTAAGTTCAAGTTTACAATCACAGATAATTTATACAATCATTGAGGATACGATAATAATAATACAATTAACAGGAATACAAGACATGAAAGTAGAGAATCAAACTTATCAACAATATGAATATGAATATGAAATAACCTTCGTGTTATTTTCTCATACTTGCAATCGATTACATCGTGGGCATTATTGCAGTCAGGGTATCGTTCTACCTTGGCCATCATTGCGCTCTTCTTCAACGTCGCTTTCGCTGCCGCCGTCCTGCTCATCCTAGTCTTCATGTCCAAGAATATGTCATGCGAAGTCGAGCGAGTAGACGGCCCTCTAAGCTCAACAGACAAGGTATGTTTTGTCTGAAGAAGGAACAGTAAGCTGAAAATTAAACCCATGATGATTACGATGTTTTGATGATCTTTACGATTGCTTTTTTCCCCTCAAAATAGTGATAATGCGCATGGATTTTGTGCGTAACAGATGATTAATAAGAAGATTTCATAACATTTCAAACAAGTTTACGATATCATTGGTTTCCATCATTGATTTTCTTCCATCATAACCGGTTCAAATATTATTGATTTTTCATCTTCTTATCATTGTTAATACTTGAATAATGGCAGTATGCGATCACATTGTGATTATGATAATTGTTGTTTACTGGAATATGTGGGACGAGAAAGTAAGGCAATGTGTGTCACCGTTATGGTATTCGTTGTCACCGCTTATTGTCCGACAATATGTTATGAGATGTAGCTATAAGATTCAAGATTGAATATACCTTGTGTGCATATATTGGGGTGGGGGGGGGTGGGGTGTACCAACATAATCATTTTTGGGGAGGGGGTTGGTACATTCGCGATTCATTTTCATGATAGATGTGGGTACAACGTACAAATAATGCTGTATGTGATGCGTGACAGAAATTAGATGGTCATCAATATCTAATCCGCTACTATGTCCGTGTGACGTAATTTTGGGGGTGTATTGTGAGCAACTGTGACATGTATACCAGGGAGGTACCTCCCTGTATATACCGTTCACATTGCCAGTGAAATTACCCGAGCCGCAGGTGTGCAGGAAGGGTCGCTCGAGGTTCGCTGATCCGAAACTAACTTTGTGGTCTGTGATGAACTCTGGTATACCCGTGTATCTTCCCAAGGACAGATAAAGTTACTCCCGCCTATAATTACCTTCCAACTTGAACTTAGCTCTTATATAAAACTAAATGGTCTGGAAAAACGACCACCAATCAGACCCGGATGTTACGAAGCGGGTTGAGTGTACTGACACCTGTAATAATAATTTAAGCGATGGCATGTTTGTTGTTTACAAAGTGAGCATCAAGAAAAAGTGATATCTGTCGATTAAAGAAATAAATAAATCAAAGAATACGATGTTATTCTTTCCCACAGACACGTAACTCGGGACGGATATGATCATCTCAAAATTTGTCAATTCATTTGCTTACATGATATATTTTCAAGGAATCTGCTGATTATTCCTTCAGGTTTTTTTCTTTTCTACACTTCCTTCGAGTTCTGTTTAATCCTCTCGTAAACTGCATTTTCTCATATATTATCATTTCGGAGATATAATTTATCATTGACTCGTTATCTGTTTGAATCATGATTATATTCCTGAAGAGTAGTTCATCATCATTCGTTGGATTAAACTTTGTGTGACTGTTTGACGTAATATCAAACAATGAAACTCTTGAGTTTTATCTCATATTGTTTTATTCTTCTTTTATTGTATTGGAAGCCAATAATCTGGGCCGGGTTCTCATATCGAAACAGGCCTGTCTGACATTGATTGAGAATACAATGTTTTTAGTATAAATCAAGCACAAAATGATAGTAATCAGATCCCGAACCATGCACGCTATACATGCTATAGAGGGTATGAATTTGTTTAGTAACCGTTTTGATTGTACAATTTTTCGACGTTGTTTGCTTTGAATAATGTTGAATATAGGCGTTTCATCGACAAGGGTCCTTCAACCACCACCGCTATGACGAGGATTGTCGGTACGACCACGAGCAGAACGTCCTGGTCATCGACCTCATGGGGGATGGATACGGGGAGAACGCCACCCTAATCTACGATTTCGGACGGGTAAGTTGGCTTGTCGTCACTGGCCATGCTGGCAGCGATCATTTCCGATTGAGCGTGTGCTGTGCGGTGCTATTTGGATTTGAAACAATTATGTAGTGGAAAATTTAAAGATACTGTCTGGATAACATCCTAGAGTTAAAGGCTGTTTTATCCGCTATCACCTAATCTTATCTTAATCTAAAAGCACAATAATGAGGTGCTAAAGGGAAGTGTAACAGCTCTTGTTTCTTTCTTGTTTCTTTTTTTTTTTGTTGCTTTTAAGTTACACTAAAATTGTTAGGGGTGCAAATGTGTGTAAAATTGTGAGTGGCAGGTGATCTAGGGTTGTGTTGTACTCAAGAACGATTTGATCATCGAAAAAGAGGCCTATACCCTATACTGGTCAAACACCTATCCGACTCATTGTGCAAGTTTTTCACCTATACCTCCCTACAGCAATTGATGACCTACCACCTTGTCCACAAGAAGACGTGCTTCGTCGGAGAGCTGGATGAAACGGTCGACGTCCAGGGTATCTCGAACGGAGAAGTCATCGAGGTGAGGAAATTATTGAGTCTTCTTTCATTCATAGAAGCTCTTGTTTATTACAAGAATTTGCAACCGAGTTTCACCCCGTCGCCATCACAATAGTATCATCCTTCTAACAAAAAATATATCACCTATTTTACAAGGTTAGGCCGGTGTCGATCATCCCAAGAGACCGACACCCACGACTCGTACAGCTCACGAGTTCCACATTGGAAAAAGATCCATGAGTCATACTCCTGCAGCCCACAAGACATACAGCTTAGGAGTGCGATACCACGCAAATAAGACCCATGACATGAGTTCGACCGTAGGTAAAAACAGCCCACGAGTTTGACGTGACAACACGGGGTTCGTGGGCCTTTCATGTTTGTAGTTGCTTAGTGACTCGTGGGTTGCACCTGTTAGGCCCACCTCGGTTTCAAAGAAGTAATCTGTTAGTAAGATACGAGAACATGCAAAGTTTGTTCTCCAAGTCTTTTGTGATTGAAGAGAAGTCGTGTTAAGTGATCGTTTGACGTACAAGAACAATGGTTTTATTAAATCTTTGATATTATTATCAGCTAACAGTTCTGCTTGCGTGACCTAGGTACAAATTGTTGTGCGGTTCATTATTACATAGACAAAACCGTACATTTAGTAGCCCAAAGTTTTGATACATTCATAACGTAAGATGGGATGGAAAGATTTTTTCTGAAATTATCACCGAACGCTGCCGAAGTCATCCTGCTTTTTATGCTGCATCCACATATAAAATATGTATGAGGAATTTTTCCCCATACGTGTTTCAATTACTGCATCACATATCTTCCAAAATTTGTACTTTGAAAATGGTCTAAATACTACCACTGTATCAACAAGACATCGTTTTGCTTATGTTCTTATGTTTGTTACACTCCTCACCAACTCCACGTAGCTCCCCGAAACCTCCGGCCGTAACTTTACATCCACCGGGGCGATCCCCTCGGGGTTCCTCGCGACTAGCATGTCGTCGACGGTGACCGCTCTATGTCAAGATTTCACGTCCCTCTGGATCGAGCCCCAGGTCGACCAGGCACACCGGGTCGCACGACAAACAACGACTTCGAGTACGACCACTACGACTACGACTTCCAACGGGAATACCATAGTAACGACAACCACCACCACTACCACGACTGTTCAAAACTGACGTTAAGCTGTAACTCCAGAACATTTTTTACCTCAGCAGTGTTCGGTGTAATAATAGTTTCAGTCCCTGGATGGTTTGTATAGCTTGTACTGGTTTTATAGTGAAGCCAGCCTATGGACAGTAGCTACAGAAATGCATGAATATCATTTACCACATTGGATTGTCTCTATGTATCAGTGGTTGGAAAGTAGTTGATGACATTGTTTGATTTCCATGGTGCTGTTCTCAATAATGTTCCATTCATTTCCTCTTGAGATTCGTCTTACGGGGTCCAGGCAAACAGTGAACACGTTAAGCACTCCATAAGCCGATTAATTGCCTGGTGAGACTTGCAATGCTATCAAAATTAAATGCACATCATTATTTGAAAATGGACATTACGTTTGCAAGAATGAAAAGAAAGGAATGAACATCAAATCAATATGAGAGACAGAGAGATGGATAAAACAAAAGTGATCATGTCTTGCAACTATGGTTGAATAAAGTGTGAGTTCCTCACAAAACTGTATACTCTGTCATGTTTCATAATATCTCGCAAGAAGTTGAAATCTGAATCCCCCATCTCACCCAAAACTATCTCTTTAGCGACCAAACTAGAATAAAACACAAACAAACACCAGACGATTTCGACATGAAGTTAAAAGTAGACATCTCTCAGAAAATAACAGCACTAATGGCGAGGAGGAAAACCCATGGTCAATACTGCCTGACGGGGTCATATCCATGGAGACGACTGAGCCAATCTTTAAAGGGCACGCCTACCGAAGTGATGATGTCACAATATTATGTAATATTTTGCGATGAAATCATACAGGTGCGAGCATGACTGGCAAAAATGTAATGTTCACAGTAATATTCGACTTCGAGCCAGGTGAAGTTGTTTCGAACTAGTTTCAATGAAGATGAATGGCTATGACATCACACTTTGGTACAGTGGACTCCCGTTAGAATGAATTCCTCGGTAAATACACGTGTATTGAAATTTCGATATAACCAAACAAATAAACAATAAAAAAAAAAACCGCACACACACACAGGATAATGTTGCGGTCTGAACTTTTTCGATGTAACCGGAATTTCGTTATAACCGCGTTCGTTATAACGGGAGTACACTGTATTGATAATCTATTGCAGGAATGTAGTATAGACAGCACACTTCCACGTTGGTTCATCTATAGTCAATAGTCAATTTTCTCCCAGTACCTAGAAATAACCTACTATAGTATTCTCTGTCATTTCCATTCTGATTGAAAGTTATAAATGCCAGCAGTTAAACAATAAGAATATAGGAACTTGACTGTTTGCGTCGTATTGTCATGCATGTGCATGACAGTGTGTAGGCATATTTCTGTTGCACGTTGAAATTAACTAAACATGAGTATTGTATATGAATTTATTGTATATACTTTTACACTTCCACGGGATTATCGATTGGGCATTAAATGGAAATACACTTTTCTAATGTACTACAAACAGAGCTATTGTAAGTGAATTCATAATTTGTGTTGTTAATCAGTGTGTGTGTGTGTGTGTGTGTGTGTGCGTGTGTGTGTGTGTTTGCGTGTGTGTGTGTGGGGGGGGGGGGGCGATGAATTTAACTGAGAACAACGAATAGGCCAGGAAATCTTTTAAAGAAGAGAAATGCAGCATCAGACCAGAATTTTACTCGTCTTTCCGCTGGAATTCATTCAGATTTTTGAATACATGTCTTTCCAACATGATTATGATTATAATGCTTTATGCAGGCCTCCAATCTCGATTTATGTGCCTGTTACATCTTATGTGTTGCCTGAACGTTTGCATAGTGTACTAAACCGTCTACAGTTCCGGTTTATTGAGAAGAATAGTGATATCTCCTTATATTTTAGGCTTTATTGCAAAAATGTTATGGTAGGATATTTTGTGATGCAACTGACCTACACATATGCAACTAATGTGATAATTAACTTGAACATCTTTTAAATCACTGCTCCAAAAGGTAAACAGGACCTTCTAACACCACAAATATGGCAAAGTGCAAGGAGAACACTACACCTGTCGGTGTGATCCTCTGCTGACACTGGTTTGTGTCATACCCATGGTGTTAAATCTAACACCGATCTTAAGGCAGTGTAATGCTCGGATACTAGCTGAAGACGACGACGAATGCCACTTTACATTACTTTGTATAGCTTCATTCATTTTTATCAAAGGAAAATCTTCGTCTTCATTTTTCCCGGGGGTAGTAGGCCTACAGCTATGAAACACAACATTTGGTGCGTTAAAAATGTCATACACATGTACAGTGTATTAATTTTGAAGATTCGACATCAATTTGAACATTGGTTGAAAATTCACTTAATACTCCATGATGTCAACTTCCCCGCTCCCTAATTCCTTTTATTCGGTGCCAAGTGAAAATGTCATTTTTACTCTGACAGTTTTATCCCTGTCATTTTTACCTCTGACATTAATTTTTCCCTTGATATTTTCAACCGAACTAAACATTCTAGGTATTTAAACGCTCTCGGGTTGAAGATGCGTCTTTTCTCCCTCTCTATGGAGAATTTTTGACAGAAACTCTAATGAATTTGCTTGTATTACCCCCACCAGGCCGAATTCGCATAGCTTTACTGTACTTCGGTGTGATTTTCGTCTTAAAATTATTCTCTACTACCAAGGGAGCTACTTTGAGTTCTTGATACATTAATTACGAATATAACGTTAACGCCCTATTCAAGCATCTAGTACATGAATAGAAAGCAGTTGCTTAAAAAAAAATGAAATGATGAAAAGAACAATGGGATTTCCCCTACCATCCCCTCCTCCTTTTTTAAATGAGAGGGGTATCATTGTATAAGGCTATGAAAAACAACAACTATAAGAATAGCCATTCCTTCCTCTTCATATGTTCATGAACAATGTTTCCATAAAAGTTTGTATACATCCCGTTGAAATGAGGGAAACTTCCTTCAGCTTACGTAATCATGATACCAAAACAAAATCATTATTAATGCATATTACTAACTTTATAGATAAAAAGAAACACACACAGACATACAGTGAGCCCTCTATTGCATTCAAAGTCTTCGAAAGTGTTCAATCCGTAACAATTGGAAATCCGATCTGTAAAGTTTTTGAAACAATTTTGCACTTAATCATTTCAAACTGATTACACTCACCTGGTTTTGCCAGTATTTCTGTTTCGCATTTGGCTTCTTTTTGTTCGTTCGAATGGTACATGCTGCATTAAAGATTTTCAGGATGTAAGTATTTTGGACATTGGTATTTTTTCTTTCATGTATAGTGTTTTGAAATAATTGTCCATGTTAAAATGACTTTTATATATTTCACGGCCTGCAGCTGGACAGCAGCTTTTAGCTGAAGTTACAGCCTTTAACTTTTATTTCACTTTGATTCAATAAGATAAAAAGTGTTTCATGCAGAGTATTTAGAAGAAGGGCCTATATACCAGTACTCGACAACAGCGTCTTTGCATTTTTTAAAATCTATTCATTTATTTATTTTTTTGCTTAGTTAAATTTAATTACGGCGAGTTTATTTCTGGTCGGGCACTTTGGTCTTCCATACTGAAATCAGCTCATCATAGCTGTTTCTAATTTGTTTTGGTTTCTCTTTAAAAAAAAAAAAACGGGTGAAAATGTTCACTATTGAAGGAGTGAATAACAGAATAGAGTGAGTTTAGAGTGAAATTGGAGTGAATTTTGAGTAAAATTATTTATTTTCACTAATTTTTGAGTGACCACTGGGATCACCCAAAATTGTTTGAGTGATCCCTGAGGTCACTCAAAAATAGGTGAAAAAAAAACATATTTTCACTCCAAATCTAATACGATTCATTCTAAATTCATTCTTTTCTGAAAAGTCACTCCTTCGATCGTGAGTGAATGTTTTCACTCGTTTTTGTTTTTGGTTTTTTTTTTGTTATTGATGCGAGGTGAGACATGACCATGATGACACCAAGGGAAAAAGGAGGGGATGGTAAGGAAGACACAGATATAAGAGAAGTGTTCTACTCTCTTTAAAAAAAAACGAAAAAAAAATCGAGTGAAAATATTCACTCTTGAAGGAGTGAATACAAAAAAGAGTGAATTTAGAGTGAAATTTGAGTGAATTTTGAGTGAAAATGTTCATTTTCACTCGTTTTGGACAATGGAGTGACCTCAGGGATCACTCCTAAATCTTCGAGTGATCCCTGAAGTCACTCAAAATTTCAAACTCAAAATCTCAAAGTTCACTCCAATTTCACTCTAAATTCACTCTTTTTTGTATTCACTCCTTTAAGAATGAATATTTTCACTCGATTTTTTTTAGAGAGTACAAAGTGCACATCACCAAAGAGGTTTATAGGCTAGTTGTCCCTCCCAGACATCATTAAGACCATCGCGGCCATAGTCCACGGCCCTAGAAATTTTAGATGATTAGGTTAGTCACTCTTGGATGCAATATACGCCTTTTTTCAAGAAAGAGAGAATGTTTAAAGGAAACTATTGCTTGTATCACAAATCGGCTGAATATGCCTAACTTGAGATCGATGTGACTCTCAATTTGAATCTTGAATTCATGCTGTGATTGTCTTCTATTCTTTATGGGTTTGAAAAATTATGCTTATTATTTGCAGCATATTGTATGTTTGGAAATGATAACGAATGAACTGAACTCACTTAACTTTTGATTCAGTGAGAACAAACAGAGGGAAGTTTAGAGAGTTCATGTCATGGGGGCACCTGGCTTCGCAATACTACCAAAGAGCCCTTCCCCTTAATCGCATCTGCATAAGGTTTTTTACATTGTTCTCTCGCACAGCAAAGGGAAGTACTTTGCGTTCTTTATATACATGACTGTATATTCAATGCATAAAGACTACCTAGGAATGCCAAAGTAAACTTCTCTTTTCGAGCATGCAAGGAAACATTATTTCAAGGAAATCCGATGCCGGATTTCCCCTATTCAACCTCTCCATTTTTTGTATAATGTGTAAGGTTTTATAATGGAAAAATGGTCCTGACTGATATGAGACAAATCCTTTCATTTTCTCACTGCATAACACTTAACTAAGATTGTTTTCGTCAATTCTCTGAAGTCATATATTACGACCGCTCTGGCGCACTCATTTTATCTGTCACTCCTCCGGTCACCATAGCAACGCGTGATGGACACTGCTTTCAACCAATCTCATTCTTCCTCCATTCCACGTCGCATACAAGTAGTCACATAGCGAGTTTCGCATATCAGTTACAGCTTGGTTGCTGTTGCTTTCAACCAATCTCATTCTTCCTCCATTCCACGTTGCATACAAGTAGTCACATAGCGAGTTTCGCATATCAGTTACAGCTTCTCCGATTTTTTTTTTTTTTTTAGTTCAATCATTTTACGCTCACATACACTTCTTGAATAATTTTCGACAAGAAAGCACCGAATTTTCGTACAGCCATGGCGATCTTGAAATCAATCCTGGTTATTACTGCGGCTTTACTTACCCCGTCGTCGGAGGCAAGCGGTTGTGGGTGCCCTCCGTTCTGGACCCCTTTTGGCGAGAATTGTTACCGGTGAGCGAATTTTTCACTCCTTATATCTCCTACTATTTTTCTTCTCATCGAAATTATCATCAGAGTACCAGTGGGCAAGGGGCAGTTTGAGCTTGTGCTCCCTGTTCCGAGGAGGAAAACTTAAGAGGCATGAGTTACATTTTGAAATAGGTATAGGACCTACTTCCCAAGCTATGAATGGGGGTAATGTTCATTATTATGGAGGTTTGTTAATCACTATATGAAATAAGTTTCGTTCATCCCCAAATCAAAATAACAATACGGTTCGTTATTCACAAATTCCCAATACCTAGATACGTTCGCTAATCCAAAAATGAAACATTCACAGGGTTCGTTGTTCCTTAAATTTTGTGGCGTTATTTCAAAGATTCGTTATTCCAAAAATGAAATGGTTATTCCGAAAGTTCGACAATGTTAATATGAAATAAGTTTCGCCAACGATCCTACTCAATACCGAACCTTTCTTTATGTTCGGAATAACGAACATTCGGAATAGCAAACCTCTTCCATTTTCGGAATTACGAGGCTTCGGAATACCGAACTGTAACCTTATAAATGTCCACACCTCGCAATGTGGCCTTGTGTTTGTATGACACCCTGATCGCCTGATCTGATTCTTTTCGAAAAATGAAATAAAATTTGAATTGAATTGAATTGAATTGAATTGAACTGAATTGAATTGAATTGAACTCTTTGATTAAAGTGAGCTAGCCTGAACGCGGTGTCGCTTTATACATCGCGTGGAGAAAAGATAAAAATAATGAAACTTGCGCGTCTCTATACACAAGAAGATACAAAAATTGTTCACTTGTGCGGGAAGGGGGTGGTGGTGGGCTGGGGATACAGATTTGTCAACTTCACCCTTTCCTCATCATTGATGCGAAGTATTGTTACTGATTTGATTAAAATCATCTTATAGAGATATATTGAATCATTTGCATGGGTTCGTGGTTGATTGTGTCAAAGGTAAATGCTCCCCCTCAATTTGATGGGTATACTAATCTTAATTTTGATGCGGAACCCTTGTAGTCATGGGTTTTCTTCTACATTATTCTCTCGTTTTTCCGTAAGTCAATCCTTTTTTTTCATTTTGTTCGTGTCAGCAGTATGGGCAGACTACAGCAAATTCACAGACTCCCATTCCATGGTCCTGTTACTATCGTTGCAAGCAACATCATAATCATCATAATTATGTTAAGATGATGACAAACATCCTCCTACGTCAAAACTGTATGACTTTCTTTGTTTGCGTCTAGTTGTCATGGTCGTAATGAAACGTGTACCATTCTCTTTATTTACAGTTTCACTCTCCGGAATCTATCCGTAGTATTCTTTTGTTTTAAATTTCATGGAGTAAATTTCTTCTTAAATTGTTACAGATTCTTTACTTTCGAGAACGTGACATGGGATGCTGCAGAGATGCACTGCCGTTCCTTCTCCGTGCCGTGTTCGGAAACGGGGACGTTGCTAAGCCTGGGGCATCTGACTTCACTCCACTCCCAAGAAGAGTTCGACTTCCTCACAGTACTCTACGATACCACTCGAAACAAGAGAGTAAGAATCTTGGGGGCATCACTGTGGTCTAGTGGATAGGAATCTTGCCTTTGAAACGAAGGCCTGAGTTCGAGTCCTACCATAAGTTCTTGGACAAGATGTTTTTACACACGATATAATATTATATCCTTTCATACGACACAGTGGTAGAAATGGGAATACATGTACTTGGCACTGGTGAGTTAATGAATGAACAGTGACAATACAGAAGATGGCACCTTGGGTAGAAGACCTTACTATTAATGTTATTATTACCATTCTGTCCCTTCTCATGGACTATAGCGTTGTTGACAACTCTCCACATGCAACCAAATAAACTGTTACTAGTCAAACAGGTTCCGTGAATACTGGAAAGTTCCTATACCTTAATGGGGGTTCCTTCCGATTATATACATTCCTCTGAATGTAGGTTGACAACATGGAGCTTAAATGTAATTCCATTTTCAATCAATGTCAAATTGCTCTCGATTCTTCAAATTTAATCCATGAACATGCATATATATGACATTTTTTTCGCACCATCATGTGGTGTATAATAGTGGTATGCCGAAAACCCTTTTGAAAAAACATAAAATTAAGATTTCCCTTCGATCAAATTAAAGAATCATACATATCTTCAGAGTCGACATGGCGCTCGACCATGGATATACTACTACGTAGTACGGTGCTCTAGATACCACGTGTAAAAACTTTGACCGTTGAGCGTAATTTCTAATTTTCTGGGGCAACGGTTTGGAATACGGTGCAAATGGACGCCGCTCATCAGTGAAAATATTCAGAGCGAATGTTAAAAGTTCTTATTTTTTGCCATTGTCTTTGGGACGCTTACTATGCAATGCACATTGATCAGCTGATCAGAAATGCCCATAAAGAATAATTATAATTTTTTATTGTTATTGTTATTATCATTGTTGTTATTACAGTAGAAACTCATCTGTAGTGGAAATTCAACTGAAATTGGTTTAAAATTTGGATCTCAATAACCTCCGGAATTTTTAGCTGTTGACGCTACAGCCTTCATCAGCGGATTGACCCGTCTTTGCCTTGATCACGTGACGGTCACTAAGCGGGTCGTAGACTTTCGGAAGTTTGTACCGCCCCCCGTCTTTGTTGAGAGAAGGTTTGTTGGCCCTGATGTAGATTGCTTCCTTAACTCCCCTTTCAAAGTATCGAGGTTCCAGGTCTGGAACCTCCACCTTCTTCAGGTCTACGTGATGGCCTGGCGATTCGATGTGGATGTGTTATGATACTTCCGACATCCAAGGAGGTGGAGCTTGGGCGTCCTATACGTGTCAGCTCAAGTCATGTTTCGCCGATGTATGACTGCCTACAGGCACCTTGGAAGGTCTTCCCTTGGCAAGGAATCCTATACACGGGACCAGTGATGTCCTTGTTGAAGTTGTTAAAGAAACTCGATCCTTTGACTTTAGGGAGTATATGATCTGTCCTCTTAATGGAGTTGTAGAGTCTGTGATGGTGCTGGAATCTTTCTTCTTGGACTGTCTGATCTTATCGAAAGCCATTGAGGATAGCCGCAGTTTGAGAGAGCCTTTTCAATGTGGAGTTTTTCTTCCTCAGATCGTACTCCCTTATGTCAAAGGAGTTTCTGATGCGTTACGTAGGAACTTCAACAAGTTTGACATAAGGGTTCACTTCAAGCCCACTAGGACATTACGCCAGTACTTATTAGTGCCGAAGGACAAAACAGAGAAGAAAGACATCACTGGTCCCGTGTATGGGATTCCTTGCCAAGGGAAGACCTTCAAAGGTGCCTATCAGCAGTCATACATCGGCGAAACAGAACGATCACTTCGGACCAGATTTCTTGAACACAGACGCCCTAGCTCCACCTCCTCGGAAGTATCACAACACATTCACATCGAATCACCAGGCCATCACGTAGACCTGGAGAAGGGGGAGGTTTTAGACAGGGAATCCCGATACTTTGAAAGGGAAGATAAGGAGGCAATCTACATCAGGGCCTACCAACCTTCTCTCAATAGAGACGGGGTGCGGTGCAAACTTCAGAAAGTCTATGACCCGCTTATTGACTGTCACGTGATCAAGGCAAAGACGGGTCATTCCGCTGATAAAGGCTGAAGCGTCAACAGCTAAAAATTCTGGAGGTATTGAGATCAAAAGTTTAACACTATATTCATTAATTATTATTATCATTATTTAATCACGATTTGCTGTCTTCAAACATCTTTAAAAAGGCAATCTTAAACAATCTGTCAACCTTAAAGGATTGTCAGATTTTCCTGGAACTTGACACTTAATTTGTTCTGTGTCTAAATTGGAATGATGTATATGCATGATATTATGTGTGTTGTAATTGTCCCTTTAAATCCCTCTCTTATATTGAGGTGGATACAAGGGTGTGGATTGGTCTCAGCGATCAAGACGTTGAGGGCGCTTGGAGATGGAGCGATGGGTCTGACGTCACTTTCACGTCATGGGGGTCTGGCCAGCCTAACAGCTATGGCGGCAATCAGGACTGTGTGTCGTTCAACCACGAATTCGATTACAAGTGGAACGATCTCCACTGTGGGAGTGAGAACCGGTACACCGTGGAGTCGTTCATCTGCAAACTCCCCCTCTGAAAAGGAGAAGAAGAAGAAGGAGAAGAAATGGCAACGGCCAGTGGGTGGGAGTTGACATCATGGAGCATTAAAGATCCAATAGCGTAGGATACAGCGAAATCCCGTTATATAGGTATTCCCGTTCATTTTTAAGCTTTTCCCATTCAAATTGGTTGTTCAATTTCAATCCGACAAATCTGGAATATGCAGTTCTAGTTTCAAATTCGTATTTTGTCGATCATTTTCAAACAAAGTCAATTCAATTCAGTCATTTGTCACACATTTTCGTCATTCACAATTCAAATTGGTCCGTCACACTTGCTGCACCCGTAACAGCCACTACAGAAAGAGCAATTTCGTCTTTTAGCGATCATTTTCGTCAATTTTTCCTTCAAATTTGTCATATCTTTTCTGTTATGATTTTTTCGTTACAAGGGTATTTTTTCCTGCAAGCGTTCACTTTTCCACATTTTTTTTTTTTGGAGTAAAATACACACACATGCACCACATATCCCACCCATAAAATACACACACACACACACATACAAACACATCTTAATCAGAGTACACACGGAGAAAGACATGTATAACCACAAACACACACACACACACACACACACACACACACACAACAGTCATCAACTATTTCCAGGCACATTAAGACTGAAGACAATTACAGTCAAACCTGCCTATAGCGGCCACCCAAGGGAGACGGAAAAAGTGGCCGTTATAGACACATGGCCGCTATAGACAGGTAATCCAACTTTGTGTGCATTGCTTGCATGTACATGTATCATCGTTGTATCCTTCCATGTACATGTATGTGTGTACGTATGCATACACCGTGTGTTTCATGCATTTAACCATGCCGGTGTATTATGAAATTGTTGCACGGTAGTATTATGTATTGTCATGAAGAAAGCTAAACACTAGTGCATTATTATGACTGAATGAGGGATGAATGCAGCGGTGGCGATCACTGAACGTTGCCCGCTACAAAGCAGAAACACACGCTGAATTATCGGCTCGGCTACGGCTCCATTCGGTTTTTGGCCGTTATAGACAGGATAAAATCTACCGCGGGAAACAAAATTTGGGGCCGCTGGCCGCGTTAGACAGGTGGCCGCTATACACAGGGTCTTTAACAGTAGGCTTTTCTCTCGTTTTTTTTCAGTGGCCGCTATAGACGGGTGGTCGCTTTAGACAGGTACCGCTAAGGCAGTTTTGACTGTACTTTACATGTAAAGCAGGGGCCGCGGAAGCGGGGGGGGGGGGAGGGGAAGCAGCCCCCCCCCCCCCCACACACACACACACTTTTGGTTCGTGGGAAAAAAAGAAAAGAAAAAAAGAGGAAAAATCGTTGAAAAATTCACAACATTCATAAATTTCAATTTCCAAAGATTCCGCCCTTACATAAAGTTTCCGTCTAAGCACCGGCGTAACAAAGGTATAGGGGCGACGGGGGCGGTCGCCCCCTTTAGATTCTGAATAATTCTTAGTGCGGAAGACTTATCACTTACATTCCGAAAAATCAAAAGTTTAATTCCCTCGTGTACAAGGGGATTATCCTCTTTTAATCAACCTTTTCCTCTCTCAGTTCTCCCGATCAATTTGTTTCCCTAATCTCCCACATATTCCATCAGGTACGCGTATACGAGATATCCAAATTTCAACTTTAAAAAGGCAAAAGCTCCCTCGTACGTGAAGGGTGCGGGGATAGCACTCTCCCACGCTTTCTCCCTGCCCCCCCCCCCCGCACTGCAATCAGAAATTACAGAATCTCTTATCCCCCCCCCCCATATCATCCTGCTATGTCTTCTTCCACAGACTTGCACTTCTCTGATTGACAAATTTCCAGATTTTCCAACAGAATCGTGCGCCAGATTGTTGAATTTAAGTTCAAAAAATGAAAAAAAAAATACTCCCTCAGGCGAATATGGGAGGGGTATCTTGCCACCCTCCCGTTGATTGGTCTCCTCTATTAACTTAGTAAATTTTTGGGAATGACAATTTCTGAATTTCAGACAAAAAGTGTACTTCAGATTGCTTTATTTCAATTCTAAAAACGCAAAAGCTCCGTCGAGCGGGAGGGGGCACCCCCCTCCCACACCCTCCCCCTCTACCTCATTAGACTTTGTACATACACACAGATGTGGAATAAGAGCTAAATGCCGTGATTTTTCTATTAACAATTCCCTAAAAAAAAAGCCATAATTATTTCCATTTTTTTTTTGGGGGGGGGGAGCTAGAAAAAAAAACCCTCCAAGTATTGCACCAAAAGTTTGCACCAGATCACTGAATTTCAGGTCTGAAAATGTAAAATCACCTTTGTGTGGGAGGAGGAATATCCCTTACGTACACCCTCGTGTGCATGCCTTTTCTGTTTGACTGCTTAACTGATAGCGTCCATGACATTCATTGTTAGAATTAATACAAGAAGTTTATTTAAAGATTTAATGCTACCAATTTATAGGCAAATTGTTCAATAATAATCCACATAAAAATATCCTGCTACCTTAAACATGTGGGGCCGTTTCAAGTCGATGAAACACGCAAAAACTTGCATCAAACTGCACCATTTACAACATCGAAAAGCAAAAAGTTCTCACTGTGGGAGGGGGGACACCCCCCCCCCTCCCACACCCTCCCCCTCTCGCTCGCTCCAATCGCTCGGGCTCCCTCGCATGTAACTCACCCCCTCCCCCAAAATCATATCCTGGCTACACCGGTGCGTCTAAGCGGGGGGGAGGGGGGGGGGGGGAGGTCTTGACCTTTATACCTCCCTCCGGTCCCGCAACCCCCCCCCCCCCCCCCCAAACTGAAAAACGTTCCGCGGCCCCTGTAAGGGGGGGGGGGGGAGTTACAGTTAAAGCCTGTTTTATCAAACGTGAAAAAATAAAATACATTCACTTCCTAGCCGTTTCATTTTGTGTGTTTGTATGGGTGCGCAAGCATGTGTTTGTGTATGTGTGTATGTCTTTTTGTGTATGGAGGTGGGATACACTTGTGTTTATCAACGTTTATGTTACTCTTAATATGAAGATTATTGAACTGGTGTAGGGAAAAGGAAATTACCAAGAAATCACAACAGAAAAGATATGAGACGAATTTGAAGGAAAGTATGGCGAAAATGATCGCGAAAAGACGAAAAAGAGAAATCGCCTAGGCTGTCTTGTGTGCAGCGAGTGTGATGGACGAATTTGAACAGTAAATGACGAAAATGGGTGACAAAATGACTAAATTGAATACACTTTGTTCAAAAATTTGATTTGATTTGATTTATTTCTGCTTAATTCCATTATATCAGAAATCATTTATGACAAACAGTATATCGACACATAGTTTTTATAGTACAAAAAAAAAACAACAAATACAAACAGCTTAGGGAACTTGAACAGAAGGGTTTCCAAAATAAGCCGAGGCTTGACGGTATGGAGACCCCATATCTAACTTAGCTACTCTGGATAGAATAAGAGATAGAGAGAGGGAAGGGTAGGAGGAAAGGGAAAATTACAGAATGGATGTGTACCACTCCAACTACTTTACAATGATAGTTATGATAAAAAATGAGTCTGCTATTAAAGTTAACACGTTCAGGGGGCTTTGCCGTAGTACGTAATGACCGAATATGCACTATGAAAAATAATAATGATAGTAATGATCGACAATAATGATAGTAATGATCGACAAAAGACGAATTTGAATCTGAGATTGGCCTATTTTTCAGATTTTTCTGGACGAAATTTAACTACAAATCTCTAAGCTGAATGAAAAAAATGAAAATAAAAATGAAGGGGAAAACCTATATCCTGTATATCAAACAAGTTCCGAGTGATATTTTTTTTTTTCGGTATATTCGAATCCTCGTTGTGCCCGAACGCGTTGGAAAAGTAACCGTTTAAAAACGCGCTCTTGTACAATCGGGTTGTTCATCGTATAATGATATGACGGAGGCCATCGAGGAACAGAGAAAACAGTTCTAGGACATGCTCGCGATTATGAAACATAAGATGAAATGTATATTAAAGCCTATCGACTGATCGACAGATCATAGACTTTTTTTGTTTTGTTTTGTTTATAGCTGAGTTGATTTAATTCTAGCATACGACCTCATACCAGTAGTATTTCAGTTTTGACATGTAATTCAATTTCTCTCAATTCAAAAGGTGCGTAAACATCGTGGTAAAGGGGTATATAACTGAGAGGTTAATGTTTGAGAACGTAGTGAATTTTAGCAAATATTAGGTTCTGGCAGTTGCGATCAAACGTGAAAACAGTCGTCTTTGTTGCAAAAAGTCTTTCTTTTCACAGAGGACTTTTGGACGTGTTCACAATTTCTGACGTTGACCTTATAACATAATAAACTACTTATTAAACAGTAGTTTCTGGTTTTCAAACAGCGTGTGATTTTGCCCGCTGTTTAGTTCCGTTTAAAACAAAAGTGTCGTTATATCCCCACAAATTCGTCTTTGTTTTTCTTGTTTTTTAAGCCTCAAAACCATCTCTTTCTTAATAAAAGAAACTTCGAATTTCCAATAGGTAACACGCACCAATTGGGACTGGACGATTTCGCTCATTATAAGCGGATTCTCTTTCTATCCGATCTCGCTGTGACGGGATTCCTCGAGAATATCTGTAACGAATCTTGTGTATTTATCACAAATCTGTGCGTGTGTAAGTATAGTCCTACACATAAACCCGAAGAATTTCCGACTGGAATAGACTAACACCAATGAG
This sequence comes from Diadema antillarum, assembly GCF_040938485.1. Classification (NCBI taxonomy): domain Eukaryota; kingdom Metazoa; phylum Echinodermata; class Echinoidea; order Diadematoida; family Diadematidae; genus Diadema; species Diadema antillarum. The sequence goes on along the minus strand of NW_027272161.1, from coordinate 184,823 downwards.
CGTAAGCGTCAATGCACAGTTATGACCTGTGCTTTTTGGTGATTTTTAAGTTTACCCCAGAGGGGAGCGACAGAATCGGGAGACCCGCGACTCCCAATGCCACGGGGTCGTCGAAGTTACTTTTCACTACACATGCTGAAATTGATATCAATTCTTCAAATACATGACATTATTGTACCGTAGCATCATGTTGTGTAGTTCTTATTGTTTGCCTCTTGAAGTTGTTGAAAGATTTTTGTTTGAAATGAATTATAAAAGCATTCGTAAACAAACAATAGATTTGTCTGTGCCGACTTTGTAGTGTCTGTTTCCTATAAATGCTGGTTTAATTACAAAGTTCCGAGGTTTTATGGCTCCTTTTAATAATCTTTAGACTTCTCGTGAGGCTCTGAACGTGCTAAAATTTTCGAAATCTAAAATTGTTTGTTGAACTGATCAGTTCTTCACTAGAAAAGACAGATGAGTTTACTTCATGGTACATGACAGTATACATGATATTGAATGTATGTTTACTTTGTGGAATTGTTACTCTCATTAAATCACATTTTAATTGACAATCACTCATGACAGCCGCACTTTTTCGTTGGTCGTTGCAATTTTACATTATCTAAAAAAAAATGGAATGAATATAAAACTGGATATATCCATGGTTGGATATGAATTTGGTTTATTCTTTAGCAATCGATATCATGTGAGAAATGTCTCTCAATCATCATTACACATCCAACTTTGGAATAACTACTCTGTCATCGTTTTTTTTTTCTTGTAATAAGGCTTCCAATGTTATGAATCATGCTTAGACCAGACATCAAACTCCAAAGCTGATTAATTTAAAGAGAATCCAGGTGATCGATTCACTTGGGATGCTTGGTAGCATATACAGTGCACTGTAACGAACACAGTTATATCGTCTTTCTCATTATAACAAATTTCTCGTTACAACGACGTAAAAAGTTACGTGCATGTATGTGCCAAAATTATCTTTCTATACTTTACTGTTCGGTTATAACGGAATGCATTGTATGAGCACAAAAGTGCCGTGTCCCAATGTGTTGTGAAACGACACTGAGCAATATATTGATTAAAAATATATATAATTTCATATGCTCCCATGTGTGTGAAATATAAATATGAATAAAAAACAATATATATAATACATATATAATAAACAATCATGTATATAATATGTATGTATATATCATATTATATATGTATTTATATAATGTTGTTCTCCAAATCCGAATTCATTCCGACACACATGCACAAAGTAATTCATGAATTCACTTCAATAGATCTATTTTGTATACATTCAGCAAAATGCATTTCCGTGTAATGCCAAATTAAAATGTGCATTAAAATGCGGAAGTGTAGAAGAATGTTTGACTTTATGGACAATATTCACGCTCAATAGGCCTAAGACTCCAACGTGCAACAAAAACAGACCTTCAGCATAGGCATACATGAAAATTACAACGCAAACAGTCAACTGTTCTTCTATTTCTTTGAACTGCACGGCATTCATAGCTTTGATTAAGAAGTAAGCATTTACAAGTACTTCGTTTTCCTCTTTGTCATCGATTCACCACATTAAAGGGGAAATTCAGTCCAAATATAAGTCAGTTTGATAAGAAAGAATAAAATATTACGAGTCCAATGGTAAAATAATTATGATCAAAATCGGGTGATAAATAAGGAAGTTATGACATTTTGAAACAGTATACCTGAACGGTCAATATGAATATGCAAATGGCAAAGTGAGCATGTCATACCCTCACAACTTGCCATAATAGTAGTTTGTGCATAAAATGTTGAAATTTCCTGTTTTTCATTCAAACGCAATTATGCCCGAGGCTCAAGTCCTGATAATGTCTACCTGATCACTATTCGGAAGTTGTTCAACCAGGAATAACATCATGTTTCCGACTTCAATGACAGAAACATTGAATTTTCATCATTTTTTTCACGATCAATGGAAAATTGTGAGGTTATGACATGATGAGCCTAGTCATTTCCATATTCATATCCATTGTACGAGAACTGTTTTGCAGAAAGTAGCAAACTTCACAATTTCATTACCTCCTTATTTTTCATGATTTCAGTCAATCTTTTTTTTTACCGCTGAACTAGTAAGATTTTATTCTTTTTTTTTTGGACTGGACTTCCCTTTTAATAACTTCTTATTCTTTCTCTTCATGACAGTCTATATAATTGTGTGCTAGCAACGTAAATACTGCTTGTAGATTTTATCAGTTGATAAATAATCGATGCTTATGATTTTCTGTGTTTTAATGTGTACGTTATATTGAGGAACCGTTATAATGAGGTAATGTTTGTTTGGTTTTTATTTCTGCCTCTTTGTTAAATCACACACAACAAAAGAATATATGCATTTTGAAAATAACATACACGACGCATAAGGCTTAGCTTACTGTCTTACAAATTGATTAAAGATACATACATTTCGCGTGACCATTAGAGTATCGATGCATAAGGTGTATAGCATATCAATATCACAAATAAATTCAGAAGGAAATCGTGAAAATAACAATTGTAAATTAACTAGGTGATGACTGATCATTCATTCGGAATATATTATGTCGTTACAATAACCAAAATTTGAAAAAAAAAGAAAAATAGAGAAAAGGGCGATTTAAATGAATTTGATTTGGGAATTGTGTATTTCTAGAAAATAACTGCAATAACAGAAAAGTCAGAGGCTGCGATCATAAGTAGACCTTAAATTCGAACTTAAATAGAAATGTCGGTTGTCCCATTGCACAACGACTTCGATCATTATGACAGGGTTTCACTGTATTGGCCTACTCAAATAAAGACACAAAGACTCGGATGTACGGAATTCTTTACCCGAATATTATCAGATACATTGTAGTGCCTCTTCTCCGTTTTCTGCCAAGACTTAAATGAAGGAGCACTAACTACTAAAATACAATCATGAATCGATTGTAATGTCGAGACCTGATAATGTTTTAGCTTTTTTCTGTACATAGGTTGAACAAATTTCCCCTCTCAGCAATGACATTCTTACTTTGCAATTAAAGTAAAAACTCCCAATTATTCAGTTCAGTTCAATTCAAATGAGATTTTATTTCTAATGACACTTTTTTGTTGATACAAGTTCAGGGAGAAAAAGAGTACAATGTATTACAACAAAATGTAAATACGTATGTCATGTGAAACTAATGTTCAAAATAATTGTGTTGATGGTGCAGTATATCCAGACTGCACAATCACATTTTGCAAGCAATGTCCAAATATAATTATGCAGTTTCCTTGAAATCATAAGACATACAAAACATTATCCTGATTACATTTATTTTCTGAGCCCTCCACGCCCATACGTCTGTATTTTTAGCTCACCTGAGCCGAAGGCTATTTAGTGAGCTATTGCGATCGCTCTTCGTCCGGCGTCCGTCGTCCGTCTTGCGTCGTGTCTACATTTTCATCTTCTTTTTGAAAACCCCAAGACCGATTTTCACCAAACTTTGGCAGGTATTATTCCTAGGGGAATAGAATCTCAATTTGTTAAGATGGGCACCATGACCCACCTGGGGGCCCCAGGGGGCCTGCCCCCCCCCCCCCCCCAAAAAAAAAAAAGAAAAAGAAAAAGAAAAACAATAAGGAATCTTTAAAAAATAATCTTCTCCAGAACCAGAAGTGATAAAGCTAAGTTAATACTATGAGTTAGTACATTGATGACTGTAGTTTCAAGTTTGTTCATGGCGGAATCAGGGGTGCCCCCTTGGCACCTAGGGGAGGGGTCCTAATGGGGGCCTAAATTATACATTTTTATCTTCTTCTTGAAAACCTCACTACAAATTTTCATCAAACTTGGCAGGTAGCATCCCCAGGGGGATAGGATCTCAGTTCCTTCAAATGGCCACCACGCATCACCTGGTGGCCCCAGGGGCCCCAACCCACCCCAGGAATCTTTAAAGATCTTCTCTAAAACCAGAAGTGATATAGCTTAGTTGATACAATGAGTTAGTAGGTCTGTATTGATGACTGTTGTTACAAGTTTGCTCATGGTGGAGTCAGGGGTGACCCCCACCCCCCTTGGGACCCAAGGGAGGGGGGTAGGATGGGTCCAAATGGAGACTTAAATTGTACATGTTTATGCTCTTCTTGAACACTCCTTGATGAATTCTTCACCGAACTTGGCAGGTAGCATGTGTAGGGGGTGAGGATCTCAATTTGTTCAACTAGGCACCATGCTCCCCTTGGGGGCTAACATTTAACATCACTTTCACTTGCGAATAATCGTGGTAGTAGTGGTTGTTGTTGTCGTTATGGTTTTCCCGTCGGATGTCGTGGTCGTCGTGGTCGTAGTTGTAGTCGTAGTCGTTGTTTGCCGTGCGACCCGGTGTGCCTGCTCGACCTGGGGCTCGATCCAGATGGACGTGAAATCTTGGCACAGAGCGGTCATCGTCGACGACATGCTAGTCGCGAGGAACCCCGAAGGGATCGTCCCGGTGGATGTAAAGTTGCGGCCGGAGGTTTCGGGGAGCTGCGTCGAATGAGGGGGTAACAAACGAAAAAATAACATAAGCGAAATGAAGTCGACTCAGCGGCGTGATACGTAGGCCATCCTCAGAGGACTTGAATTCTGAAGATGTGATCTGCAGTTGTGAGTTGCCATGGAAACACGTAAAGGAAGATATTTCCTCGCACATATATTTGGATTCTGCGAATGCAGGAAGATTGTGGCAACGTTCGGTGATAATTTGAGAAAAAAAATCTTTCAATTCGATCTCATGTTATGAATTTACCAAAACCTTTGGCTACTTCCGTGTACAGCTCTGTCTAAATGGGAACCGTACAACAATTTTTGATGTTCAGGTTTAAGTTTCTTCAATTTGTCTCCCTCTACAGATTTAATTTCTTAAGATCGCAACTGCTGATCTGTACTTTAACAAACATGTCAGAAGAAAGGAACCAGTGTGACTCGAACCTGTCATCTACTGCTTTTCGGGTAGCGACTACTACCACCATAGCTGGTATGTTGTTTAATGGGTATCATCACTTTTTGAGGTAGCACTTTGTATAATGGACAAGAGGCTCTTGGAATCAAGGATTATTTGTTTCACCTTGATGACTTCTCCGTTCGAGATACCCTGGACGTCGACCGTGTCATCCAGCTCTCCGATGAAGCACGTCTTATTGTGGACAAGGTGGTAGGCCATCAATTGCTGGGAGAGGTAAAGATAAATGAGTGTGCAATGAGCCGAATGGGTGTCTATAGTAATAGGGTAGTCAAGTTTTTTTCAAGTTAATGAGCAAAATGTTCATTGAATATGTTTAAGGAAAGATGGTGGTCGGTCTAGTTGGAGTTTGCTCTATTTCGTTTTCCACAGTTTTTTCTTCAGCTTTGCTCATTATTTTGGGTGGAATATTCGTCTTTTCAAGGAGAGTTTGAGTTCATCTTTAGCATTTCAGATATTAACACAGCAGCGATCTCCCTATTTGCCATGTCAAAGTTAATCCATCCACGATTGAATCGCTTCAATCATGTAGAAGTGATAGAAATGTAAGCCTGATCATATCAAGGAAATGATGTTCTATGAGTAGAAAATCGTCAAATTATTTTTACATCACTAAATGCGCAGTGTGTGGTCGAAATTAAACACTAGCTGCCGTCTTTTTTTTCTTCGTTTGTTTGGTCTCTTATGAGCTCCATATTCTATTTGCCGTTTATGATTTTTATTTTTGTCAGCGACAATAAAGAATGCACAAAGTGAGCATGGAGAGTGTGAATATTGGTAAACAAATTTTAGATGTACTGTAGCTTAAAGAAAGGAAAGAAAAGAAACAAGCATGACAAGGGTTGTTACACTCTTGTGCTAAAGCAAGCATTTTTTTTTTCATATTTCGAAATAACAGCAGGATAATGAAGATAATTTGCCACTGTATATTTTCAGTTCGAACAGCACCATTTAAGGCACATTCTTTTTAATACCGGTAATCGAAAAAGACAATAAACCGCTACTCTGAAATTTTGCCAAAAATGGTGAGACCATCGCCGCCAGAGACGGCAATCCAACTTACCCGTCCGAAATCGTAGATTAGGGTGGCGTTTTCCCCGTACCCATCCCCTTTGAGGTCGATGACCAGCAGGTTCTGCTCGTGGTCGTACCGACAATCCTCGTCAAAGCGATGGTTGTTGAAAGATCCTTGTCGATGAAACGCCTATACCATTATGAGAAGCAATTATGACGTATAGAAATACTTGTGATGAGAAATCAATTTTCACTCTAGCAAAGCACGTCTTAAAGCATACCTCCCTATAACGTGTATTGTCCTGGATTTAATCATAATTTTGGGCTTGTTCATTATGATACTATGTGTTACAGAAAAACATTTCCCAATATATGATCCTTAATAGTTCAAAAACTATATACATGTATCAGAAAACACTGACATTGATATGTACAATATCAATAGCTGAATACTGTATAATTTTGTACGAGGTAATTTAAAAATGAAAGCATAACTAAGTTTTATTGAATTCAAGATTTATTTCTAAGTTAAGTTTCAGATTTTGCTCTATTTTCAGCCCTCTGTACAAATATATACATACTCTCTAAAAAAAATCGAGTGAAAATTGAAGATTTTGGAGTGATCCTTGACGTCACTCTAAAACGAGTGCAAATGAACATTTTCACTCGAAATTCACTCCAATTTCACTCGAAATTCACTCTTTTTTTCTATTCACTACTTCAAGAGTGAATATTTTCACTCGATTTTTGTTAGAGAGTATATATACATATATATATATAACATATATATATATAGAGAGAGAGAGACAGAAAGAGAGAGAGAGAGACAGAGATCATAAAAGTGATACACCTTACGTATTTTTCTCGTTTCACAAAATAAATCATAAGTATCACAATTATCATAATTGCATGTGATCTCACAATGCTGCTATCAACTATGTCAACTATAATGAAACCTTTGGAAAAAAGCAAATCAACAAAAATTTAAAACGCAATGATAGAAAAAAAAATCAACGAGGAGTATCATATACGTTAATAATATACGTCATGTTTTGAAAATCTTCATGAATCTTGCTTTACACACCATCATCTACAACATCAATATTTAGAAAGAAAAAGTGTAGCATATATCAAACATGTCAAAAGGTTTGCTGTACTAAGTTTTGGAACCATAGGGTTAATCATGAAGACTATAACATTTTGGGCTAACTTCATTGTCATTACTCTCATGATATCTTGTGTTTTCGTATGTTTCGTCATTTTTCGTCATTGATACGTGCTATAAACTTTTAAATCATTATTATTGGGTATATACATTTTCACAAGCTATAGGTTCCTAATATTATCCGCGTTATTCATTACTTCCTATATCATGTATCTGAAATTTATTGTCTTGTGTCGAACTTCTTTCTTGAAAAGAATTGGGATGAGAAAAAAATTGTATAAAATGTGGAAAATGGAACAGTGATAAAAGATAATCTACTATAATGAATCATAGATTAAAGTTTCAGCAATTTAGAATATAAGCTGAACCGTCTTCAGACTGTGCATACCTTGTCAGTTGAGCTCACAGATTCGTCCGGTTGCTCATTTTTACATGAGACATTCTTGTACACGAGGGTTAACATGAGCAGGACGGCGACAACGAAAGCGACAGTGAAGCAGAGAGCGATGAGAGCTAGCGCAAAACGAAGCCACGACTGATGCCAGCGACCAAATCAGTGCAAGAATGAGAAAAATGACGGAAAGGTTACGCTTAACCTCGATACAACAGATACGGCTTTATTGAAAACTCAAATTGACACTATAGTTGTCAATCAATAATCACAATACAGTGTACTTCATGTAATTTTACGATATTGATAGTAGGTCAGCAAAATGGATTTAATGTTATGGCAATTCCATTAAACATTTAAGTCTCGCCGTTCGTGCATGTGTATGTGTGTGTTTGTTTGTGTATGTACGTGTGTGTTTGTCCCAGCGTTATGCCTATAAAGTGTGCATAATCATTTGAAAGTAGCAACCTTATCACAACCAGTGACAACGAAAGCTTTTCTTTGTCTTTGAAATTTTTCACGCATTCTCTTTTCAATGTCAGTTTATATTTCTCTTCTAGCATTTTGCGGGATGCCTGTTGCTATAGCATCAATTTATATCATTTGCCGATGATACTATTTTTTTAATTCTCATCAGGACTTTGAAATGTTTAGTGTTCCTTAAATATAGAAATAGATAATGTTTCACAATGGTTTACATGCAATTATTGTCGTTAAATATTTCCAGAACAATTGTCTTTTTTTTTTTGCGTTTCACATGTTTTTTTTCACAAATTGATAATAACACTGATTATGATGTATTGATGGATTGCCTTTAACTGAAGTGAATTTTACTAAGTTTTGAGGAATAAAATTCGACTCCAATTTAACTTGGAATGATCATATTCATAATATTCACACATCTATGTCCAAAGCACTGTGAATTTTATACCGATTGAAAAACCTTATATCTCAAAAGTCTGTATATAATGCTCTGATATTACCATAACATACTGCAATATTCATGATATTACGCGGGGGAAACTGTGGCTTTAATAAGTAGAATGAATTTGATTAATTCTTCAGAAACGAATTATGTGATTAATCGTTAATTCACCTTATACACCCTCCGATCCTTTATTTTTTTTTTTCAAATCAGAATAATGAAAGTTAATGATATACATACCTTTCAGACCGCAATATTTCTGAAAAAATACATGTATAATCGTTTTTCTAAAATGTTTGATTTTTTTTCACTGCAAACTCTGCAGTTCATTCCTACCCAACGCATCAATCATCCGGTTATCATTTCGAAAATCGTAGAATCACTAAAGCCCGAAATCATTAAAACATCATGGACCTGACATCTGGAATGCTCTGCCTTTAGATTTAAACCGTGTTTATCATTGAATACTTTTAAAAGAAATACTTTTAAACTAAACTGAATGAACACATCTAAATGTACCCTTTAGTGCATGCCCATAGACAAACAAATTAAAGTGTCTCTTCAAATAAGCGGGATTTATATGTCGTATATCATGTACTAAGTGTTATAGCAGAAAGCGCATACAGGGTTGTGAAGTTGATCATACTATGTTCGTATTATTCAGCAACTTTTCAAACCGTTTTCCCGCGTGTGGCGAGGCTGCACGAGCTAGGTTTTTATTCACAAAAGTGCTGATTTCCAAGTGATTTCTAAGTACAAAAAGTACACACTGTGAAATGCAGGCCTTGTATTCGCCTTTCAACTATTTTTTTTTTCAATAGGAATTTGAAAACAGCATAGGACAAAGCAACACACTTGATATGATTATGTCAGTACACTGCAAAAAATCCGGTGTTAAATATGAAACACCGAGCTGGTGTTAAATTTCCGATGCTCATTCATGGTGTTAGATTAACACCTCCGGGTGTCATTTCAAAATTTAAAAATGTTTTTTTGAATAGTTTCTTAATTACTGCACTTCTTGCTGATTTTGAACTTCAACAAGACGATAAAGAATTTTCCGATAAAGTACTTGATTTTTGAAAAAAAAAAACGTGTAAACACATTTACATCACTGTAACACCAATGGAGGGCGCTGCACTGCGGCGATTGTACGGTCTCCATTTTCATCTCACTTTGTCTTTTAATTTCTTCATCTTTGAGTCGACGTCTTCAATATTGTTTTGTGACATATATATTTATTTTCCTTTATTTGTGAAATTTTTAATGGAGACTGTTGTAAAGATTTTTATGCCGTAGTGCATGACAATAAATGATCTGAATCTGAATCTGAATCTGAATCTGAATCAGTTGATGTGGTCCCCTATTGAAGCTGGACGGGTGTCATACCATTAAAATTAACACCACCAATATCAAATCAACACCATGCGGTGTCATTATTGAATTAACTCTAGCGCAGTGTCAAAAATATCACCAGCCACAGTGTCAAATTAACACCACGAAGTGCCAGGTGAACACTTTTTAACACCGTCACAACACATTTTCTACACCTGTGGGTGTGGTCCTCTATTGAAGTTTGATCGGTGTTGATCGGTGTTAGATTTAACACCCATGGTGTTAAATCTAACACCGAGGTTTTTACAGTGTACATGATTATAGACATTCATAGCCGATGTAGACTCATTATTCACTCAAAGAGCATGCCCACATACACACACACACACACACACACACACACACAACCTAATTGGATCAGAATCGAAAGCTCGTTCATTTCACACTTTAATACGTATAGCCAGTAATCCCACTGGGTCAGCAATGTACTTGATTTAGCCCTCGACCATTGTAGACTGCATTATTACACAGGACCACGTAAACGAGAGGTTAGCACAAAACTTATTAATCACAGTAAAAAATATTTGTACTTCCAATTAATAGAGGCACTAGAATGAAACTCAGTGGCGGATCCAGAGGGGGGCGCAACCGGCGCACGCCCCCCTTTAATTTTCGTAAAAAACAAAGAAAATAAAAAGAAAAAACTGCAATGAAACCCGGAAGTGGCACCAGAAATATTAGTCACGCCCCCCCCCCCCTTTACAGAATTCCTGGATCCGCCCCTGAAACTGCACGAGTTCTTCTTACCTTTTGGCGTGGCTCTACCAAAGTCTTTTCGTCCGGCATCTTAATAGCGGTCATGGCGTTTCTTTTCCTACCGCGAAAGGGTAATAATATTTTATACTATTTTGTCTGCTATATCAGCGGTATCTGCGGGCTGCTGTGACCAAACATGCATGCCATCAGCTTTTATAAGCCCCGTGAGCTTCGGCCGAGTGATTCAAGCTTTGTTCTTTACTTATAAGATCCAACTGCGTCATTATTGTAGTGACCAATCGCTGCTTCAACCGTAGAACTAGCTCAACGCAGTCTACCAATCAGAGAAATGGCCTCACAGGGCCAATCGACCTGTTTATTCATTGATTGAGGTGGTGCAATCTTGATTGGTAGCTAGGGAGTTTGGGATATTCGCCTCCATGGTCTTTGGTACCATGACGATGAAATTATGGAGATCAGAGTGACAAAACCATCCTCACTTCCCTATACAGAGACATTGATTCGCTCAATAATAGAATCATAAGAGAACATCGGGAAGCATTCGTATAACGTGATAAAATAATAATGATAATAGTGATGATAACAACAATAAAAATGATGATGATGATGATGATGATAATGATAATGATAATAATAATGATAATGATAATAATAATAATAACTATTATTATGATGATGTCTTATCTACCCAGGGTAGCCTCTGCAGTGTTGCCACTGCTCTACCAGAGGACCCTGCTATTGTTATCACCCTCGCGTTGCCAGGTACTCATTATACACCTGGGTCGAGAGGGACACAGTGGGTAAAAACATCTTGTCCAAAGACGTAAGCACCGGGCGGGATTCGAACTCCGGTCCTCCGATCGGGAGTCGGGAGTTGTATCCACTATGCCACAGCGTCCTCCCCCCCCCCCCCCCCCCCCACATACGACAGCGCCCCATTAGAAACATTCAAAGGCGCAGACTCCTCTAAGATGTCAGTGGTAAAAGTATCAGGGGTAAAAATATCAGCAAAATGTCAAAAGTAGAACACTCAGAAGTTTTAAAAAATGTCATATCAGAGGTAAAATGTCAGAGGTAAAAATGTCAGGGGTAAAAATGTCTGAGGTGAAACTGTCGGGAGTAATCCCAGGTTAGAGATGGAAATGTCACAGCAAAAAACAAAACAAAAAACAAAAAATCGCATACAAGCACTGCTTTTCCACAAGTATTCAGTTGTATTTATTCCATGTTGATAATTTTGCCTTAAAATAACATTAAGAACAGGAGTGATTCTGAGTGAAAATATTTATTCCTGAGATAGGATTTTATTCACAATACTTCTGATGGGCCTGTTCACTTCGTTTGAACTTAAAGCACAATGAAATAATTATGTTTGTAGGGCCTAAGTTGACGTGCGGGTATTGTTATGATATTGGAATTACGGATTGACTGGATACGAGGCGATCATTGCCGAAAGAATTTGGGCGTGGAAAAAAATGTATCTAAATGTGAAGTTATCAATAATCTGTGACGAACCATAGTTCGGAATTCTGCTATACTGTCGGATCCCGCCCATCTGGAATCGATTTCATAAACTCCCTCCTGGGTGTCATTTAATCGTTCACCGCATCGTAATCCCTATGAAGGGAGAATTGAATCAACGAAAGATAATCATATCAAACAAAAGTAAATTCAAAATGAAGGAAACAAGGCAAAATGAAAATTGGCAGACATCAATAATGCTAAATGATAATACACCTGTGATTTCCGAATTAAACTACAAACATGCACTAAAAAAAAAACTTTTATCATTTCAATTATTTTGTAGTGTATTTGACATGTGACATTTTCCCTCTTAAATCATTACTTCTAACATCATTACACCTGACATTTCGACCAATCTTACTTCTGGCAAAATACCTCTGAAATTATTATATTTTAACTTTTTTTTTTACCTCTGGAATGTTTACCTTATGGTAACATTGTTTCAGTCTCATCGAGACTCTATAAAGACCCTCAAGCTCATGAACAGTCATGCGAACATTCTCCCTGCCTGGTATACACTTTGCACTTATGCTTTATTACTGTATCACGTCAGGGCAACAAACTATTATTTGCACTTTTGCCCATTACATAACCTTACGTAATGATACCCCTTTCATTCAAGAGAGGAAGAGGAGGGGATTGTATAGGGGATATCCCGACCTTTTTTGTTGGTTTCTTTGTTGTTGTTTTTTACCACATTACAACCTTCCAAAGTGGAAGAGGAAATGGTAGGGGAAATTCGGAATTGTTATACTTTTTAAGCACTTTCTTATGTATTCGTAGAGATGTTGACGTTGGTATTTGTAGTGAATTTAAAAAGAACGCGAAATTTGTACACTGATCCCTTGAAGAGACATAATATATATGCACAGTATAGCAGAAATTAGTTTTGAAGATTGCGCATACGGGGGGGGGGGGGGGGGTCCTTAGGCATTATTGGGCAGATGCTCCACCCCCGGTAAACTTTTGCGGCAGAAAGATCTTTGTCCTTAACATAATCATGTTCCATGTTAGTTCAGTTCATTCGTATCAATTCCGAACAGAACACTGCAAATAAGCATTTCTTTTTTAGACAACAACCACATGAATTCCATAGTCAGCATGGTCAGTCTTATTTCAATATGTGATGAAAATCATACTGAACTCCAGTAATACGCGAATTCGGCCACCAACGCACAATACGAGCAAATTCATCTGAATTTCTAAGGCTGTGTCAATACTTCCCCTTTTGGGTCAAAATCGGCTTTTAATACGCTTTTAGTTCAAAACACGGTTGCGTCCTTTCTCACTCTGATATAAACGCCGTTACTCTCTAAAAAATTGAATGAAAATATTCACTCCTAAAAGAGTGAATACAAAAAAAGAGTGAATTTAGAGTGAAATTGGAGTGAATTTTGAGTGAAAATATTCATTTTTCACTCGTTTTAGAGTGACCTCAGGGATCACTCCAAAATCTTCGAATGATCCCTGAGGTCACTCCAAAACGAGTGAAAATGAACAATTTCACTCAAAATTCACTCCAATTTCACTCTAAATTCACTTCTTTTTTGTATTCACTATTTTAGGAGTGAATATTTTCACTTGATTTTTTTTAGAGAGTACAAAACGCCGTTTCAAAACGCAAAAATATGTGCGTTTATACGACCGGCGTTTCCGACTAGTCACGTTTTATGGGCAAGCATAAACACAACTATAGTATACTGTACGTACGATGAAAACCAGATATAATCAACCAATTAAAAGCATGACGTCGTTTGCCTATCGGTACTCAAGATCAGTTGTAATTTTCTTATGCTATGTTATGGTCTACAACTACAGTGTGATTGTCATAAGTGGTTGTCAAGTGAAGTTTAATTCAATGTGAGTAAGCATAAAAAATATGGACATTCCAAATTATGCATCATGAAATATAAGCTTGCTGTTTTCTAGTGAAGAACATACTACGACATGTCCGGCACTGTATAGCGAATTTGATTTTCTGAGTGGCCCACATTTCAACGAGTATGTCTTTCATGTGGGCCTTTCTTTTCCAATAACACAATTATTTTGAACATTATTTTCACACGTATATATAATATCTAGTATTGTTGTATACAATGTATAGTTTTTCCCTTGAATTTGTATCAACAAAAATGTGATATTGGAAATAAAATCTTAATTGAATTGAATTGAATTGAATTGAATCATCACTGTATGATTTTGAATTTTGCCGCTTTCAGAGCTTCATGGAAGGTTGAAAAAATGAGACAGCCAAAAAATCTTTAAAAAGCTCCATAATTAACCAATTATGTAATTTTTATGTGAACGAATTACCATATTATATTATATCATTACTATATATTTTAGCTTTTTTTCCTCTGACATGTTTATCTGGTACATTTCAATACGGACATACATTATTTACCTTGTGGTAACATTGTTTAAGACTCGTGAGACCCTAATAATGAAGAACCCTTCAACTCATGACCACTCATGCGAGAACTCACCTCCACACTTTGCATATTCTTTATTTGGTCACGTCAGGCAAACTCGCACTTTTGCCCATTACATTACCTTACGTAATGATACCCTTTCATTCAAAAGAGGGAGAGGAGGAAGGTATCTTAGGGGATATCCCGACCTTTTTTGTGTTTTGTTTTGAGCACATTTCAATCTTCAAAAGAGGAAGATGGAATGAAATTCGGAATTGTTTATATTTTTAGCACTTTCTTATATATTCCTAGAGATGTTGACGTTGGTATTTGTGATGAATGTAAAAAGAACGCAAAATTAGTAGCTTGATTCCTTGATGCGACCTAATATTACGTAAAGCAAGATAAATCTTTAAAAAAAAAAAATGCAGATGCAAGGGGGGGGGGGGGAGGTCCTTGGACAGTATATTAGGCAGATGCTCTATCCCCGATGAATTTTTGCGGCAGAAACACCTTTGTGTTTATAAAATAATGATATATCAATATATGCATATATATATATATATATATATATATATATACATATATATATATATATATATATATATATATATATATGTGTGTGTGTGTGTGTGTGTGTGCTATGTTACTTCAGTTAATTCATATCTTTAATTTCTAAACAGAATACTGCAAATAAGCGTAATTATTTTCGAGACCTCTTAAGATATAGGTAACAACCATGTGAATTCAATAGTCACACCGCAATCCAGTAATTGACGAATTCGGTCAATAGGTATTGACAATACAAGCAAATTCATCACAGTTTTTAATAAAACTTCTCCAGAGAGAGAGAGAGAGAGAGAGAGAGAGGCGTATGTTGCACCCAAGATCATTTCAACACATGAAAGTTGGGGTTCGGTGTAAAAAAAAAAAGAATAATGATAATATGTACGTATATATATATATATATATATATATATATATATATATATATCAGGGGTAAAAATTATTCTCCATGACATTTGCTCCTGCGACAATCATAATTGCTCCCGTGAAATATCTTCACATCAAACTAAACCTAAAACTCTATCATAATCCTCACCCTAACCCTCAGTCCTTGGAGGAAATAAGACCGGAGCAATAAATGTCGCTGTAACAAACGTTTCGTCAGCAAAAATGTTACACGGTTCAAGTTCCAGGAGGGTGAGCCCTGGAGTAGATTGACTCTCCGGCGATGCGGATAAGTAGCTCGCATGCGTTTACGTATAATATGTCGTGCATTCATGTAGGCTACAGTTCTCCATTTTTAGCTAGGCACACAACGGCATGCTTTTAATTAGTTGAAGTTATCTCCGGTTTTCATCGTTCAGTAAGCTATAATACCTTTACTCAAGATCATTTGTAGTTTTCACATGTTACGTTATGGTCTACGAAAAGAGTATGATTGTCATAATTGGTTGTCAAGTGAAGTTTAATTTAATGAGAATAATCATAAAAACTAGGGTCATTCCTTATATCATGTAGTCATCTTTTAGTGAAGAACATTTTGTAACATGTCTGGCATTATCATCACAATAATATCATGATTTTGAATTTCGCTGCTTTGAGACCTCATGAAAGGCTGAAAGATTAAGAGAGCCATAATATCTTGTATTTTCAGGAAACTTGTATTTTCAGGGAACGGACACTCCATAATTAGTAAAGGCAAATTATGTACTTTCTACGTGTACGAATTAACATCTTTCAGCACGTTTTACACACAGAGAGAGATATGCTTAATTCATATTGAACAATAACCTTCATCTGAACAATTCAGAGGTGCCCAAAACAAGTCACGGAAACGATGACACAGTACAGCAATGTCACGTGCCAGTATTTTATACTAAGAATCGATATCAATTTAAAGGGATCGTATATATTTATCATTTTTTGACAAGATATTTAAAAACCTCTTATGAAATATGAAAGAGCCTGTAATTCCAAGAGGGATTCCATGTTTATTTGATGAAAATTGGTTTTGAAAAGGCCGAGTTATCGAAAACAGAGCGATCCTGATAAAGTGTGGGACCCACATTTTATTACGATCGTTTTGTTTTACTTTGTTTTTGGATGTTTCAGCTATTCCAAACCCGATTTTAATCAAATAAATTGTGAATTCCTCTTCAAATTGTATGCTCTGTACTATTTCATAAGTGCTTTCTTGGAGTCTCGCAAAAAAAGTTAAAGCCCAATTGTCACCTCCACCAACACTGTATTATCCCTTTAAGCATGGAGTGGAAATGCCCTATGCTCCATGACGTCAACTCCCTTTCGCCATTTGCTTGTTTGTTGTTGTTGTTGTTGTTGTTATCACCAGCGGGGGAGTTTGCAGATGAACGACTCGACGGTGAACTCGTTCTCGATTCCACAGTCTAGATCGTTCCAGTTGTAACCGATGTCGGTGTTGAACGACGCACAGTCCTGATTGCCGCCGTGGCTGTTCGGCTGGCTCGACCCCCATGACGTGAAAGTGACGTCAGACCCATCGCTCCATCTCCACGCGCCCTCAACGTCTTGATCGGTAAGACCAATCCACACTCTGGTAGCCACCTGAAAAGGGGAGGATAAAGGGAAATCATCACACACACAATTAAACATGTACACGAATTTAGGGATACAGAACAAACGTGCAAGTTGAAGGAACTTGCATTTCTACGAAACTGAATTACATAATTTATTAACACAGGATTCTGCATTCGTCGAAGACTATGAGCAAGTTCGGAGATAGCTCATGTGCACATGGGTACAAATGACCTTTCATTTTTCTCAGTTGGCTAGCCACGTTACTCGATTCAAATAATGCATCGGTTTGCCCAACATAGCAATTTATGGAACTCTTATTCAAACAAAGAATAAACCTAAGGAGATCAAGTGACCAGAATGGTTTTCCAATCAACACTTTGGGAAGGATTCATTTCATTGTGCTGTTTTGAATACATTAAAAAAATATTTACTTGTTTTTCTTAACATTGCCAAAAACTAGGCTTGCTGTCAGCTTGATGTACTGGCAGGCACAATTTATAATGATTGCATGAATAATCATTGCATCACAGGTGTTTATCTCAGTGAATTTAAAAACCAACGTGTCTCTCAGTACAAATGACCCTTTTTTCTGCTCATGCTCAAACTGGAACCCCGAACTGGGTAATTATACTAGTACTCTTTTATAAACGTGCATTCATAATAGCGGCAAAACAGTAACAAACCGAACCTCTAGCAACCTCCATAATACACAGGATTCTGCATTTGTCGAAGACTATGAGCAAGTTCGGAGAAAGCTTATGTGCACATGGGTACAAATGACCTTTTATTTTTCTCAGTTTGTTAAGCACGTCACTAGATTCAAATAATGCATCGGTTTGTCCAACAAAGCAATTTATGGAACTCTTATTCAAACAAAGAATGAACCTAAGTAGATCAAAAAAGTGACCAGCATGGTTTTCCAATCAACACTTTGGAAAGGATTCATTTCATTGTGCTGTTTTGAATACATTTTTTTTTTTACTATTTTTTTTTTCTTAACATTGCCAAAACTAGGCTTGCTGTCAGCTTGATGTACTGGCAGGCACAATTTATAATGACTACACGAATAATCATTGCATCACAGATGCTTATCTCAGTGAATTTGAAAACCAACCTGTCTCTCAGTACAAATGACCTTTTTCTGCTCAGTGGCATGTTTAAAACTGGAACCCCGAACTGGGTTATTATACTCTTTTATGAATGTGCATTCATAATATGTATACAACAGCGGCAAAACAGTTCCTAATGTCTAACGGCCTCCACAACTTGTAGGACAAGATAATTATAATCTTCGGCCCATTGATGAGAACCTGTATACCAGTATTGTTTGGAACCCGCATGGATGGTGTGAGAACCTGTTCCTGGAAAAGAACCTTTACAATGCTTACTGGAAGAAATTAGGTGCGTATGTAGGAGAATTCATGAGAGGGGACAGATAAGGATATCTAACGGACGAGCAATAATAACTTTCACAGCATTGTCTTATTCTTCATACACTGTGCCCTCTTCAGCATAATCGCTGTTCTTCCATCCAGAGGGCCTTTACTATCAAGTCAGCCTTGCCAGGTACCCGTTTCTACACTTGGGTCGTAAGAATTATGCCATCGTGGGTAAACGACATCTCGTCGAGAACGTATAAGCTCCGTTTCTAAGGCAAGAGTCCTATCCACTAGACCACAGTGATGCCCCAAGAAACTTACTCTCTTGTTTCGAGTGGTATCGTAGAGTACTGTGAGGAAGTCGTGCTCTTCTTGGGAGTGGATTGAAGCCAGATGCCCCAGGCTTAGCAACGTCCCCGTTTCCGAACACGGCACGGAGAAGGAACGGCAGTGCATCTCTGCAGCATCCCAGGTTACGTTCTTGAAAGTAAAGAATCTGTATCAATTTTAAGAGAAAATGTAATCCATAAGAAAAGAAAAAAGGGAAAAACATTTCAATTACTGCTTACTGAGTGAGAGTAGGTCCTAAATAAATAGAATAGTTATATACATGATTCGTGACAATTGGAATAATTGGACTCACACTATCACGACTATGAGAGGTATGGGATTTTGAATTGTAAGTTTTATCAAAACAGTTCTGATATTTCGTCCAACCATAATAACAGGGTCATGGAACCGAGATGGCTTTTCATGCTATAAGACAAAAAAAAAAAAGAAAAAAAAGAACGGAGAAATTGTGGGGGAAAATGAAAGAAACAAGCGCGAGAAAACCCATGACCGTGAATTCTCTCGTTCTGTTGTTCATTCTGTGATGACACGATCGCGTTTCTACCTTTTCTGAGTGGAAGTTCACTTTTCAAGGGCAGAGCACACTTCCCATATCAATGGCTATTGTTAATAACGAGCCTGTACAAGTTAACGCCCACATGCGTATAAATTTCATGGCCATCCAGACCAAACTGTGTCATTTCAGCGACCATGGTTACTATACCAGCATGTATGAAGAGTGATACTTGAAAATAAACATAATATTTATATTAAAGAAAATATTTAAAAAAATCTGTGTTTTTTTTTTTTTTTTTTTTTTTTTTTTTGGGGGGGGGCAACTTCCTACGAACGAACTTCAAACTTACTTTAATGTTTCTAAAATATGCATTTGAACACTGATCAGGTGTCAAGCTAAGGAGAAGGCCAAAATTGCAAAGTGAGGACGGCTAATGTTACAGTTCTTCATTTTCAAAGGCTTGTAATTCCAAATATGAAATGAGGTTCGACATTCCGAATGTCCGTTAATCTAGCTGAATATAAAGGAAGGTTTGTCATTCGAACTTCATTCCAAATGTCCGTTAATCTGAATATAAAGAAAGGTTTGTCATTCGAACTTCATTTCATTTTCAGATTATCAAATTCTCAGAATAACGATTTCATTTTCGGAATAACGAACCTTGGGAATAACAAATCTTCGGAATAACGCTACTTTAATGTTCGGAACAATGAACGATGTAGCTACAGCTGTATTTCTTGTTTGGATTAACGACCATCTTGGTATAGGAAATTTGTGTGTTTCGGCATAACGAATCTTCGGAATAACCCTTATGCGACTGAAGATCCGTAAATAATGGTCTATTGTTCCCTATCTAGAAGGTATAGCAGTATTACACTCATTTCGACGACTTTCTGAATTCTGGAAAAAAAAAGATCACTTTACTGCACTGCATGTTTATTTTTGTGTAGTATAAGTTATGTATATTTGAAAGCCTATCTAAGACTTTATCAAGAGACTGGCGTGTCACATGAATAATTCTGGCATACTTTTATTGACCTCTGACCTCTTTTGAATTACGTCATTATTCAATATGAAAACAGTAAACCGTAAAACAAAAACAAAAAACCGGACCGGGGGGGGGGGGGGGGGGGGTTCGGGCGTTTTAGGGAGTAATCTTATGGACGGTTTCGGGCGGACCAGTTACAACAATGGAATAACGAACATCAACCCATTTATATAGCTTAGAAAGTAGGTCATATGATTATACCTATTTCAAATCTTACTATAATACCGCATGACTGACATTTCTAAACTTTCCCTCCTTGAAAAGCAGGGATCACCTGCTCAAAATACCCCTTGCTCACTGGTTCTTTGATGATAATGTTGATGAGAAGAAAAATGGCAAGAGATCATAATAGCAGTGAAAAATTGCCTCACCGATAGCAATTATCTCCAAAGGGAGTCCAGAACGGAGGGCACCCACAAGCGCTTGCCTCCGATGACGGGGGAAGCGTCACCAGCAAAGCCGCAGTAATGGCCAGGCCGCCAAAAAGGACTAATTTCAAGTTTGCCATGGCTGTAAGAAAATGAAAAACGCACAATTTGAGACGATGAATAGTTACTATCAGTTCATCTTAGATGTCCTCATCATGATGATGCTCGTATATTTCTGCTGAAATCATCAGTTAGAGTTAGATTTCAGACAGCACTATATTTCAATATCGACAACTTGCCGACATGCACTGAGTCGATCTTATAATTTTGACGTCCCGGAGTAAGCTATTATATTGCCACTGTTCAGAGGTTGAATTTTCAAGAGAAAAGAAGAGAAAGCATTATCCGGTCTAGGCATTCAAAACAAGCACTGACTGTCGCATTTCAACACTTATGTTTCTTCACATGGTCTTAAAAGCAAAGTAAGAAACATACTTGCAGACAAACGTGAACCAACTTTCTATCATATAGTTTTATTTCAAGCGATTAAGACGACACCAAGAAGAAGGTGACGAAGTAATGGTCTTCATAGTTTAACGTATAAAAAAATAAATGAATAAATAAATAAATAAATAAATAAATAAATAAATAAATAAATGAATAGATAAGTAAATGAATAAGTAAATAAATAAATAAGTAAAAATAGTAATACAGACCAACAGAAGTCGAAACAGCGAGATAGTCAGAACGAGGTTCAGTCTCCTCCTCACCGGATGATAGTACCCCAAATGTTTGAAACAACGATTGCAACACTGCTCTAGGATATAGCTCGTGAACCTTTGCAATAACCAGGCCACTCCCACTCCGAGTGGGTCCAGGTATGAAATTCAATACGACATGAGATGATTGCATGGTAGGTGTTAGTGGTTAGGATTGCAAAAAGTGCTTTTGCACGCTGCACAAACACAGAAATTATGTTAGCGAGGTATCAATCAATGCTTTGTCCAATTCTCTCACTCATCGGGGTTCTTCTCGGTTAATGTGCGAATCCTCGAAATATTTACTTTACGCGCCCATAATCCAACGTACCATGTACCAATGCGTTCATATCCTAACTGACTATGAATTTTAATGTGATTAGATAATGATGTGTAGACAGATGGTGTATAGGGATAAACATTGGATAACTGTATAAGAGAATGGATGCAGTATGCACTCACGTGTTGATTCGACTATGTGTAAACACTTTCATCATGATTGATACTGATGTAGGCCTATATCAACTATTCTGTGTCTGTTACTTGCCTGATGTTGCCCTCTTAATACGCCTTGATCAATGAAGATCATTTACCTATACCGACATAATACCATTAGCGCATCGTGATGTTTACTGCATGTCTATCAGACAAAGTTTAGATCGCAGAGTTCAACAGGATATTACAGTCTGTAAACTTCCTGATGACGGTGTGAATAACCATGGTAGTATCTTTCCTAATAATGTGAACTTTTAACTCCTTTACACATCAGTCCATTTTGTGTCATACACTTCTTATCTCCGACGTAACTACTATTTTATACGTTATACAACACTCTCTGGATTCCAGCCGTATTCACAACTATACACACAATAATAATTGAATTGTTATACACACTTTATTCTTTTACAGCATGACAACTTGTAACAATAGATAAGCCTCTTCTAATAAATATCATTGAATAAGAACCCTCAGGTATGTGGTATAGGCGATTGTTAACACAGTAACATACTGTACCATGTAATTTTCAGTATACTAAGAGTTTCATCGAAATTTGATTGCCTTCTGTCACCGAATTATTCAACATCGAAAGCGAGATATATCATTCTTTAGCATTAAATGCTCACATATTTGAGCGAAAAAGTTGTGTATCATCTCATCACAATAATAAGCTTTCTATACAATCTAACATTTCGCCGATTTCAGAACCTCACGACAAGTTTCAAGAGAAAAAGAAACAACAGGAACACGGAACCTCGAAGTCAAACCTGTTTCTATCTTACAGAGAATGTACTCAAAGTAGTCTTTTGCAAAGGCGGCTCGCAATGGACTCGTATACGGCGGGCGTTGGACTCGCACGCACACAGCAATCGAATGGAAGCGAGCTGTGCGTGTGCTGAATGTCGAGCCGCCTTTGCAAAAGGCTATAGGGAATGCGAACACCACACAATCATAGCAGAGAGAATTCTGCGTGTATATACGAACTTCTTTCAGCAGCTTTTACAAAGATGAAAACATGATTTCATACTTCTATCAAACAATGACTTTCATGTTGATAATTCAGAGGCGTACAATAAAAAGTAAACCAAAATGATGACGCAGTACAATAATGTCAAAAATTGGAAGAATTTGTATCATTTTGAATGTGAAGTGAAAACGCAATTTATCGCTCGATCCATGACGTCAAGTCCCATCCCCTTTTTTCACCAGCGGGGGAGTTTGCAGATGAACGACTCAACGGTGAACTCGTTCTCGATTCCACAGTCTAGATCGTTCCAGTTGTAACCGATGTCGGTTTTTAACGCGAACGACGCACAGTCCTGATTGCCGCCGTGGCTGTTCGGCTGGCTCGACCCCCATGACGTGAAAGTGACGTCAGACCCATCGCTCCATCTCCACGCGCCCTCAACGTCTTGATCGGTAAGACCAATCCACACTCTGGTAGCCACCTGAAAAGGGGAGGATAATAAAAGGGAAATCATCACACACACAATTAAACATGTACACGAATTTAGGGATACAGATCAAACGTGCAAGTTGTAGAAACTTGCATTTCCACGAAACTGGATTGTATACTTTATTTAATTTCATTTCATTTCTTTTCATTTTTTTTCCATCTCCAACAGAACTTGCAAGTACATTTTTCCTTCCACATGAAATATAAATACATATATACGTGAATATTACAAAGTGTGATAAGTGGAATTTATGGATATACAAATAACAAAGTGAAAAAGAAAAAGGCACACACAAAATAAACATTCTGAAATTAAGAAAATGCAGGAGATGGGGGAGGAATGCTGAAGAAGCAAAGCTTGTAGGGTGCATTCCCCCAAACATATAACATCTTATATCATTGATCTTCTACTTAACACATGAGATTAAAGGGATCGTACAGTTTTGGATGAGACCTAATTTCAGGTTTCTAACATTTTTCGGTGAGATACTAGTAATGAGAAACCTCTTATGAAATATGAAAGAGCATATAATTCTATGAGGAATTCAACGTTTATTTGATGAAAATTGGTTTTGAAATGGACGAGATATCCAAAAAAGAGCGATTCTAATAAAGTGTGGGACCCACACTTTATTACGATTGCTTTGTTTTACTTTGTTTTTGGATGTTTCAGTCATTCTAAACCTGATTTTCATCAAATAAACTTTGAATTCCTCTTAAAATGGTATGCTCTGTACTATCAGTGTTTTCTTGGTATCTCACAAAAAGTTAAAAGCCCAATTCTCATCTCCACCAATACTGTACTAACCCTTTAAATTTACCAAAAGAATTACACAAACTGCAGACTACAACTACAACTACAAACTACAGACAAACTACTACAAAAAAAATCCTAACTACCCCTAGACAAACACCCAGACAAATCCACTAATTGGCTGTCATGCAGAAACGCAGAAACTAGAATAGGAAAAGTAAGACAGAAAGATGAAGAAGAACTGATAACTTGGTTGGAAAATAGGAAGAAAAAACAATGTCGATTGAGAAGACGAAAAGTGATGAGTGAACGGAGCCGCTAAGTCATACGCATAAAGTGGAAGTCAATATATTTTTAATGATGACGTTCAAATGAATTCTTGTAATTGTCAAAAAAGAAATTCTTCAACTTAAAGGACAAGTTTACCTTCATAGACATGTGGGTTGAGTGAATGCAGCAATATTAGTAGAACACATCAGTGAGAGTTTAAGGAAAATCGGACAATCCGTTAAAAAGTTATGAATGTTTTAAGTTTCTGCTCAGTCACGGCTGGATGAAAAGACTACTATAGCTTGTGCTGTCACATGATTACAACGATATAAAGAAAGAATAAAGAAAATTCAACATATTTCCATTTTTCTCCCATAACAAAAGAACACTCGACTTCTCTCTTTCAGAAGGCAGGGGGAATAATATTACCCTTAACATACGTCAGTAGCAAGTCGAAGAACTGTGCACTTTATTCAAAAAGTACAGTTTTGTGAAATTCTCTTTTTGTTTTTCTTATATAGTTGTACGCATGTGACATCATACACTGTAGTAGCCTTCTCTTCCAGCAGTGACTGCGCAGATACCTAAAATGTTCGTAACTTTTGAACGGATTGTCCACTTTTCCTCAAACTTTCACTGATGTGTTCTACTAATTTTGCTGCATTCTCTCAATCCTTATGTATATGAAGGTGGACTTGTCCTTTAACTTTAAAGCAATTCAAACTTGGGGCCGTTTTTATATCATTACTAAGGTTATTCCGAAATTTTGGTCCTACAAAAGTAAATGTGGATTGAGTAAATAATATGGTCCTGGTTAAAGGCAAATGAAATTCGTTAGAATGACGAGTTGGGTATCTGTGGAAAGAATTATACTTCACAAACGTCCCGGTAAAAATGGGAGGTAATAAATTGTTACTAAATTTATACATAAATTGACCAAGATGATAATTATAAAGATCACTTACTTTTAAAATCTTCTTTTCAAAAAATATAACGTCAGTATGGGATCTCCAAGAAACATTGCAAATTATACGAAGGGCTTTTTTCTGGAGACGTAGCAGTCTATCAAGATGCATTGAATGAGTGTTTCTCCAAGATATAATACCGTAATTAAGATAAGGCGAAATCAAACTTGAGTATTAAGGAGGGTTGGAATGGGAAAATAAAACTTTACTTTATCTATAACACCAATATTGCAAGATATTATGTGACAAATATTATTAATATGTGTCTTCTATGAAAGTTTATTATCAATTGTCAATCCTAGAAATTTCATTGATGAAACTACATCTATAGCAGTATCATCTAATACAATATTATTGGGAAGACTATCCAAAGAATTACTAAACAACATACATTTGGTTTTAAGAAGGTTCAAAGACAATTTGTTGGATCTTATCCAGTAAAGCAACTTTTTAAGTTCTAAATTTAAGGTATCCACCAAAATGTGGGGATCCGGATGTGAAAAAAAAAAAACACATTTGAATCGTCTGCGAACAACAGAAAAGATAAAACACGAGAAACATTTATCATATCATTTATATACGTTATGAACAAAAGAGGTCCCAATAGACTTCCTTGAGGAACACCGCAAGTAACAGATTTCTTTGTGGAACTGTGACCGGGAAAAGATACAAACTGTTTGCGGTCAGTAAGGTATAGCTCCTGAACCACTCCAAGGCCTTCCCACGGATATCATAGTGACATAATTTATAAAGAAGTATTTCGTGATTGATGGAATCGAAGGCCTTGGAGAAGTCCAGGAAAACTCCCACTGTATGGTGATGTAGGTCTACGGCTTAAGCAACTTTTTTCAACAAAGGACAGGATAGCATGAGATGTGTTGTGCTCTTTGCGACATCCAAATTGAAAATTAGATATGATATTATGCAAATCAAGAAATTTAAGGAGTCTGGAATGTACAATTTTTCCTAACAATTTAGAAATCGAAGACAACAGAGAAATTGGTCTGTAATTGCAAATATCTTCTTTATTACCTTTCTTATAAATTGGAATTACTTTAGCGAATTTCATTTCCAATGGAACAACACCATTACTTAATGATAAATTAAAAATATGAGTTAATGGTTCCACAACACTCTCACTAATGTTCTTTAAAGTAATATTATCAATACCATCCGGTCAAGAGCTTTTTTTAATTTTCCAAATTCATAATAATGTCTTTTATTTCTAAACTAGTGACAGGATAAAAAAAAAAGTGAGTTGGAATTGGGTAATGCAAGAAATTCATGGAAATTCGTTTGAGATGTGGGTATAATTTTAGCGAGGTCATATCCAACCTGGGAAAAACAATGATTAAATGTATCCGCTATCAACACAGGGTCTCTTATTTCAACATCATCCAGTTTAATTCTTGTTACTCGGGGTTTATCATTATTTTCATAAATGGCGCTGTTTATTAACTTCCAGGTCTTATTCACATCATGTTTGAAAAGGGATATCTGGTCCATATGATACTTCCTTTTTTCATTACGCAATAATCTTGTAAGAATACTCGAGTATTTTTATACAGTGTATTCACGATGAGATTGTTCAGTGCGTTTAATTCTGTCCGCGTAATATAAATCATTTTTTTTTCGATTTATGGATCGTAAAAGAGATTTTGTTATCCATGGAAGTCTGGGATGTTTCTTTATAACCAAACTGTTTAACTTTCACCAATGGAACATGTTTATTTAAATGAGATTTCAAAATTGCCGTAAATACATCAAACGATAAATCAGTATCTTGAGACTCATATACACTTCATTCCAATTTTCTTCTTGTAAACTATTCTTCAAACTTTGTAGATTTTCAGGTGTTGTTTTCTTAAATGTTTCTTTAACGGAACTAATAATGGGTTTAGCGATAACCGGGACAACAGTAAAAATTGGAAAATGATCTGATATATCAAACAAAATAATATTTGATTTAGGAGTACGCATGATATTACAAAATATGTTATCAATTAAAGAAGATGTGTTATTTGTAACCCGGGTTGGTTTAGTTATAAGTGGCAAGAAAGAGGCAGAGAGCATAACATCAAGAAATTCCTGTGGGGCACTTAACGTATGATACTTTTTAAAGATGTCTATGTTAAAGTCCCCAATTATAAAACAATCTTTATTAATGAAAATTGGATTATGAGTTAAATCCTGCAAATACTCTAAAAACAAATTACTGTTGGAATTAGGAAGTCTGTACATAATAGCGATCAAAATATTCCTGGAATATGGGATGTTTATTTCAATGATAAGAGATTCAATGATATCATTCATAGAGTTGAGTTCAGTATTAACAAAATAATCCAGGCCGTGTTTAATATAAAAAGCGACCCCTCCTCCTCCCTTATTGATTCTATGTGATAAAACCATAACAAGGAAGCGCAAAAGAATTTGAGGAACTTTGAGTAAGCCTTGTCTCAGTAAGCCCGATAACAGAAAATGAAGACTGGGTAGAATTATCTAATAAAAGTTGTAAATTATCAAAATTACTATTCAAACTTCTGATATTCAAATGCATCAATGCAAAACTATTGTTCAAACTCTCTGATGACTGAAATTGATTAATTGTGATATAATCAGAACTTTGATAAGAGATATTGTCTTCATTCATATTCAGACTATTAAAAGAAGAGTTTATGGTATTGGCCGTACGGTTATCATAACTATGTGAAAGATTACTGGTTCTCTGATCTTGAGGGATAATTCTAAAAAGATTACTGAAATCATCATCATTAAGAGACTGAAAAGCAAAATTATTAATTTGTGTCATAATAACAAACAGAACAGAGGATGAAATGTCCTATATAAAATTTGACATGCACTTGCATATGCAGAGCGGGACCTGTTAAAGAAGAGGAGATAAGATAAAGACTGGATTGAAACATGCATGACAAGCGACAAAACAAACATGAAAACATAAACTAAAGAACACATAAACTAAAGAACACATAAACGAAACAGGGGCACACGCAAAACCCAGGTCGTGACTTAACTATTAATAATTTGTTAATACAGGATTCTGCAGTCGTCGAAGACTATCAGAAAGTTCGGAGATAGCTCATGTGCACATGGGTACAAATAACCTTTCATTTTTCTCAGCTGGAGGGCACGTCACTCGATTCAAATAATGCATCAGTTTGCCCAACATAGCAATTTATGGAACTCGTATTCAAAAAAAAGTGAACCTGCGTAGATCAAGTGACCAGAATGGTTCGCCAAGCAACACTTTGGGGAGCACTCATTTTCATTGTGCTGTTTTGAACACATTAAAAAACTTTTTAACATTGTCAAAAACCAGGCTTGCTGTCAGCTGGATGTACTGGCAGGCACCATTTATAAGGATTGCATGAATAATCATTGCATCACGGGTGCTTATCTAAGTGAATTTAAAAGCCAACCTGGCTCTTAGTACAAAATAAATGACCTTTTTCTGCTCATGCTCAAACTGGAATCCCGAACTGGGTTATAATATTCTTTTATGAACGTGCATATTCATATATAGAATAGCGGCAAAACAGTTGTTGTTGTTGTTGTTTTAAAGAAAGAAAGAAGAGAAAGAAAAAAATCGAGGCCCTATGCAAATAATTTGCCCAAGATAGCACTAATATAAAACAAACATTGTAAATCTTACAGATATTAATAAGAATATTAAATATACCATGTCTCCACGAAGGAGCTCATATCGTCTCCACGGGGAGCTCATTAATATCGTCTCAACAATCATGACAATGGAGCTCACAACAGTTCCGAATCTCTAAGCAACCTCCTCAATTTGCAGGACACGATGATATCATCACCGTGTCCTGCAAATTATGGAGATTGCTAGAGACTCGGAACTGTTTTGCCGCTATTTTATATATGAATGCACGTTCATATAAACATATCATAATCTTCAGCCCAGTGGTGAGAAACTGTACAGGTATTGGTTGGACCCCGCATAAATGGTGTGAGAACCTGTTCCTGGAAAAGAACCTTTACCATGTTTACTGGGAGCAATTTAAGTGCGTATATGGAGGAGAATTTAGGAGAGCGGACAGATAAGGATATCTATTAATGGACGAGCATTAATAACTTTCACAGTATTGCCTTATTCTTTATACAGGGTGCCCTCTTCAGCATAATCGCTGTTCTTCCATCCAGAGGGCCCTTCGTATCAACTCAGTCTTGCCAGGTACTAGTACCCATTTCAACACCTGGGACGTAAGAATCATGCCATCGTGGGTAAACGACATTTCGTCCAAGAACTTATAAGTTCCGTTTCTAAGGCAAAAGTCGTATCCACTAGATCACAGTGACGTCCCAAATAAACTTACTCTCTTGTTTCGAGTGGTTTCATAGAGTACTGTGAGGAAGTCGTGCTCTTCTTGGGAGTGGATTGAAGTCAGATGCCCCAGATTTAGCAACGTCCTCGTTTCCGAACACGGCACGGAGAAGCCACGGCAGTGCATCTCTGCAGCATCCCAGGTCACGTTCTTGAAAGTAAAGAATCTGTAACAATTTTAAGAGGAAATTTACTCCATGACATTCAAAGAAAAGAAAAAAAAAGAAAAAAAAAACATTTCAAATACAGTTTACAGAGTGAGAGTAGGCCCTAAAAAAAAAACCACAGGATAGTTATTGGTTATATACATGTTTCGTGACAATTGACATGATTGGACTCACACTTTCACGACTATGAGAGGTATGGGATTTGGAATTGTCGTGATATGTTTTATCAAAATAGTGATAATATTTCGTCCAACCATAATAACAGGGCCATGGAACGAGGATGGGGCGTTTAATTTCCTACAGTCTACTCGCGCTTTTGATGCTAGAAAACAAAAGAACGGAGAAATTTCGGGGGAAGAAATCAAAGAAACAAGCGCGAGAAAACCCATGACCGTTTTAGAGCTTCGCATTAACATTAACATTATTAATATCAACATAAAATAAAGACAGAGGTTTGACTGAAGAATAATGGAATGTAATAGGAATTTGTATAATCAAATCAATAACAAGAACCTGTATTCTTCGCATCTATAAGATGAGGAAAGTCAGTTGCGGTTGACGAATCCTATTCATACACCCCCCCCCCCCCCCCCCCCCGCGACAACGTTTCATGTGGCAGTATGGTATTTGTGTACAAACCCGTGGAAGCGGGTATGATCTATTGGCCGAGTTCAAAACGGAATATATTTTATATATACATAAACTTGATATAGATTCTCTCGTTCTGTTGTTCATTCTGTGATGGAGGTTTTTCTGATGGAGATTTTTTGAGTGGAAGTTCAATTTTCAAGGGCAGTGCACACTTCCCATATCAATGGTTATTAACGAACCTGCACAATTTAACGCCCACATGTGTATAAGATTTCATGGCCATCCAGACCAAACCGTGTCATTTCAGCGACCATGGTTACTACATGTATGAAGACTGATCCTTGAGAATGAACATAATATTATTATATCAAAGAAAAAAAATCTGCGTTTCCCTTAGGCTATAACCTTCCTAACGCATTTCAAACTTACTTTAATGTTTATAAGATATGCATTTGAACACTGTGATCAGGTGTCAAAGAGAAGGCCAAAATTGCAAAGTGCGGACGGCTAATGTTGGACCCCGTTTACAGTGCGGGGCTGGGCCGAGCCGCGGCCGAGCCCGGCCTCAATTGCGGGGCCGAGCCCCGCAAATTTGTCCGTTTACAGTGGTTTACACTGCCGGGCTCGGCCCGGTCTTTTAATCCATACCTTTCAATATTTTGTCGTAGTGGCGCTCTGCTTGTAAACAAACGCAATTGGGTATAGTCCGTGGCGACGAAGTCGCCGTTCGGGCAAAGGCCTTTGCCGAAGGAAAAATCCTTTGCAGGACAAAACCACCTTAAACTATACTAGTTTTCGACGTTGAGGAGGATAATATCCTGAATAGCGAAATAGTACGGGCAGAGGGTCGGTCTGGAAGCCAGACTAAAATTGGCCGCGCATTTGGCCCAGTTTGCGTTTACACTGAGAAAAGACCACCTCCCGAGCGTGGCCAAATGCGCGGCCAATTTAGACCCCGCATTTGGCCTTTTACGCATTTACACTAATATGAAGGCGGGCTCGGCCGCGGCCGAGCCGCGGCCCAGCCCCGCACCGTAAACGGGGTCTTACAGTTCTTCATTTCAAAGGCTTGTAGTTCCGAATATGAAATGAGGTTCGACATTCCGAATGTCCGTAAATCTGAATATAAAGAAAGGTTTGTCATTCGAACTTCATTCCGTATGTACGTTAATCTGAATATAAAGAAAGGTTTGTCATTCGAACTCCATTTCATTTTCAGATTATCAAATTCTCAGAATAACGATTTCATTTTCGGAATAACGAACCTTAGGAATAACAAATCTTTGGAATAACGCTACTTTAATGTTCGGAACAATGAACGATGTAGCTTACAGTTGTATTTCCTTTTTGGATTAACGACCATCTGGGTATAGGAAAGTTGTGTGTTTCGGCATTACGAATCTTTGGAATAACCCTTAAGCGACTGAAGATTCCGTACATAATGTTCTATTGTTCCCTAGAAGGTATAGCAGTATTACACTCATTTTGACAACTTTCTAAATTCTGCAAAAAAAAAAAAGATCACTTTACTGCACTGCATGTTTATTTTTGTGTAGTTTAAGTTTTGTATATTTGAAAGCCTGTCTAAGACTTTATCTAGTGACTGGTGTGTCACATGAATAATTCTGACATACTTTTATTGATTTTATTAGACTTTGTCAGGAGACTGGTGTGTCACATGAATAATTCTGACATACTTTTATTGACCTCTGACCTCTTTCAAATTACGTTATTTCATATATTGTATTCAAATATTGTATGGGGAAATTGTAGTATTACTAAACTGAATTCATTGTATTTACTCCAAAAGCGTGCTATTCGTATCATTACTAATTCCACATATTTATCTCATACAGATCCTTTATTTCATCGTTTGCATACTTTGAAGCTTCAGGACATCCACATTTTACAAACAGGTATATTTATGTACAAGTATGCAACAAATCAACTTCCCTCTTTATTTCATAATATTTTTCACTTAAATTCGAATATACACACATATCCAACTCGCCGTTCGACAGATTTTCACCTTGTAAACCCCAAAACTGTTTTAGCTCAGAAATCAATTAGACATTACGGTCCCGATGTCTGGAATAACCTACCTGATCAATTAAAGCAGTGTACTTCACTGTTTTCCTTTAAAGCTCATTTAAAAAAGTATTTATTATTGAAATATGTCTCCAGTTAGTAGTTTTTGATCAATGTACTTTTTCTTCTTTTTTTCTGAAGTCTCAGTAAGCCCTGATCCATGCAAAGTGTTTTTTTTTTCATTCCCTCCCGTTCCTTTCCTTTCTTTGATAATGATATTGCATACATTCATTAAAGCGTATACCTTACCCCCAAAATAGGCATGCTACAGCCTTTATTCTCTCTTGCACTGTCACCTGCACACACGATGCACTGTCACTCGCACACACCTACACTTTTATTGTCTACTATACCATGCAGCAGTCAATGGTGCTGCGTGCTGTTTTTTTTTTCTTGTTCTAAAGCGCCAAGTCACTATTTTTCTTTTCTGTTTTTTTTTTTCTGTAGCAAAATGTGTTTTGTGTATTAAGATTAAGAGTTTTATGAGTACATATATAATTAGTGTTGTATTACATTGGTATCACATATTCAGATAGGGCCTCATCCACGTCAAGCTCTGCTTATGATGACGGTCCCCTGTATTGATTTCTCCTTTGTTATTAGATACAGTAAGCCTTAATATGTTATTTTGATTCATAATTATGCCACTTCAGACTGAATGTTGTTACGCAAATGATTTTTTTTTTGTATTGATTTGTATGTATCTGTATCATTTTGTTTTCATTTGCAATTGTATTCGGAGAAAGAAAATGCAGAAATAAACCAAACAAACAAACAAACAAACGTCATTATGCAATATGAAAACAATGAAAATAGTAAACTCTGAAACTTCAAAAAAAAAACAAAAAAAAAACGGACGGGGGTGGGGGTTCGGGAGTTTTAGGGAGTAATCTTATGGGCGGTTTCGGGCGGATCAGTTAGGTATAACGACCCTCTTATTTTTGGATTACCGAACCTGTGGAATAACGAACATCACCCCATTTATATAGTTTAGAAAGTAATTCCTATACCTATTTCAAATCTAACTATAATACCGCATGCACGACTGACATTTCTAAACTTTTCCTCCTTGAAAAGCAGGGATCACCTGCTCAAACTACCCCTTGCTCGTTGGTTCTTTGATGATAATGTTGATGAGAAGAAAAATGGCAAGAGATCATATATCAGTGAAAAATTGCCTCACCGATAGCAATTATCTCCAAAGGGAGTCCAGAAAGGAGGGCACCCACAAGCGCTTGCCTCCGATGACGGGGGAAGCGTCACCAGCAAAGCCGCAGTAATGGCCAGGCCGCCGAAAAGGACTGATTTCAAGTTTGCCATGGCTGTAAGAAAATGAAACACGCACAATTTGAGACGATAATAGTTACTATCAGTTCATCTAATATGTCCTTATCATGATAATGCTCGTATATCTCTGCTAAAATCATCAGTTAGAGTTAGATTTCAGACAGCACTATATTTCAATATCGACAACTTGCCGACATGCACTGAGTCGATCTTATAATTTTGACGTCCCGGAGTAAGCTATTATATTGCCACTGTTCAGAGGTTGAATTTTCAAGAGAAAAGAAGAGAAAGCATTATCCGGTCTAGGCATTCAAAACAAGCACTGACTGTCGCATTTCAACACTTATGTTTCTTCACATGGTCTTAAAAGCAAAGTAAGAAACATACTTGCAGACAAACGTGAACCAACTTTCTATCATATAGTTTTATTTCCAGCGATTAAGACGACACCAAGAAGAAGGTGACGAAGTAATGGTCTTCATAGTTTAACGTATAAAAAATAAACAAATAAATCAATGAATGAATAGATGAATAAACAAATAAATAAATAAATAAATGAATGAATAGATAAGTAAATAAATAATTAAATAGATAAATAAATAAATAAGTAAAAATAGTAATACAGACCAACAGAAGTCGAAACAGCGAGATAGTCAGAACGAGGTTCAGTCTCCTCCTCACCGGATGATAGTACCCCAAATGTTTGAAACAACGATTGCAACACTGCTCTAGGATATAGTTCGTGAACCTTTGCAATAACCAGGCCACTCCCACTCCGAGTGGGTCCAGGTATGAAATTCAATACGACATGAGATGATTGCATGGTAGGTGTTAGTGGTTAGGATTGCAAAAAGTGCTTTTGCACGCTGCACAAACACAGAAATTATGTTAGCGAGGTATCAATCAATGCTTTGTCCAATTCTCTCACTCATCGGGGTTCTTCTCGGTTAATGTGCGAATCCTCGAAATATTTACTTTACGCGCCCATAATCCAACGTACCATGTACCAATGCGTTCATATCCTAACTGACTATGAATTTTAATGTGATTAGATAATGATGTGTAGACAGATGGTGTATAGGGATAAACATTGGATAACTGTATAAGAGAATGGATGCAGTATGCACTCACGTGTTGATTCGACTATGTGTAAACACTTTCATCATGATTGATACTGATGTAGGCCTATATTCTGTGTCTGTTACTTGCCTGATGTTGCCCTCTTAATACGCCTTGATCAATGAAGATAATTTACCTATACCGACATAATACCATTAGCGCATCGTGATGTTTACTGCATGTCTATCAGACAAAGTTTAGATCGCAGAGTTCAACAGGATATTACAGTCTGTAAACTTCCTGATGACCGTGTGAATAACCATGGTAGTATCTTTCCTAATAATGTGAACTTTTAACTCCTTTACACATCAGTCCATTTTGTGTCATACACTTCTTATCTCCGACGTAACTACTATTTTATACGTTATACAACACTCTCTGGATTCCAGCCGTATTCACAACTATACACACAATAATAATTGAATTGTTATACACACTTTATTCTTTTACAGCATGACAACTTGTAACAATAGATAAGCCTCTTCTAATAAATATCATTGAATAAGAACCCTCAGGTATGTGGTATAGGCGATTGTTAACACAGTAACATACTGTACCATGTAATTTTCAGTATACTAAGAGTTTCATCGAAATTTGATTGCCTTCTGTCACCGAATTATTCAACATCGAAAGCGAGATATATCATTCTTTAGCATTAAATGCTCACATATTTGAGCGACAAAGTTGTGTATCATCTCATCACAATAATAAGCTTTCTATACAATCTAACATTTCGCCGATTTCTGAACCTCACGACAAGTTTCAAGAGAAAAAGAAACAACATGAACACGGAACCTCGAAGTCAAACCTGTTTCTATCGTACAGAGAATGTACTCAAAGTAGTCTTTTGCAAAGGCGGCTCGCAATGGACTCGTATACGGCGGGCGTTGGACTCGCACGCACACAGCAATCGAATGGAAGCGAGCTGTGCGTGTGCTGAATGTCGAGCCGCCTTTGCAAAAGGCTATAGGGAATGTGAACACCACACAATCATAGCAGAGAGAATTCTGCGTGTATATACGAACTTCTTTCAGCAGCTTTTACAAAGATGAAAACATGATTTCATACTTCTATCAAACAATGACTTTCATGTTGATAATTCAGAGGCGTACAATAAAAAGTAAACCAAAATGATGACGCAGTACAATAATGTCAAAAATTGGAAGAATTTGTATCATTTTGAATGTGAAGTGAAAACGCAATTTATCGCTCGATCCATGACGTCAAGTCCCATCCCCTTTTTTTCACCAGCGGGGGAGTTTGCAGATGAACGACTCAACGGTGAACTCGTTCTCGATTCCACAGTCTAGATCATTCCAGTTGTAACCGATGTCGGTTTTTAACGCGAACGACGCACAGTCCTGATTGCCGCCGTGGCTGTTCGGCTGGCTCGACCCCCATGACGTGAAAGTGACGTCAGACCCATCGCTCCATCTCCACGCGCCCTCAACGTCTTGATCGGTAAGACCAATCCACACTCTGGTAGCCACCTGAAAAGGGGAGGATAATAAAAGGGAAATCATCACACACACAATTAAACATGTACACGAATTTAGGGATACAGATCAAACGTGCAAGTTGTAGAAACTTGCATTTCCACGAAACTGGATTGTATACTTTATTTAATTTCATTTCATTTCTTTTCATTTTTTTTTCCATCTCCAACAGAACTTGCAAGTACATTTTTCCTTCCACATGAAATATAAATACATATATACGTGAATATTACAAAGTGTGATAAGTGGAATTTATGGATATACAAATAACAAAGTGAAAAAGAAAAAGGCACACACAAAATAAACATTCTGAAATTAAGAAAATGCAGGAGATGGGGGAGGAATGCTGAAGAAGCAAAGCTTGTAGGGTGCATTCCCCCAAACATATAACATCTTATATCATTGATCTTCTACTTAACACATGAGATTAAAGGGATCGTACAGTTTTGGATGAGACCTAATTTCAGGTTTCTAACATTTTTCGGTGAGATACTAGTAATGAGAAACCTCTTATGAAATATGAAAGAGCATATAATTCTATGAGGAATTCAACGTTTATTTGATGAAAATTGGTTTTGAAATGGACGAGATATCCAAAAAAGAGCGATTCTAATAAAGTGTGGGACCCACACTTTATTACGATTGCTTTGTTTTACTTTGTTTTTGGATGTTTCAGTCATTCTAAACCTGATTTTCATCAAATAAACTTTGAATTCCTCTTAAAATGGTATGCTCTGTACTATCAGTGTTTTCTTGGTATCTCACAAAAAGTTAAAAGCCCAATTCTCATCTCCACCAATACTGTACTAACCCTTTAAATTTACCAAAAGAATTACACAAACTGCAGACTACAACTACAACTACAAACTACAGACAAACTACTACAAAAAAAATCCTAACTACCCCTAGACAAACACCCAGACAAATCCACTAATTGGCTGTCATGCAGAAACGCAGAAACTAGAATAGGAAAAGTAAGACAGAAAGATGAAGAAGAACTGATAACTTGGTTGGAAAATAGGAAGAAAAAACAATGTCGATTGAGAAGACGAAAAGTGATGAGTGAACGGAGCCGCTAAGTCATACGCATAAAGTGGAAGTCAATATATTTTTAATGATGACGTTCAAATGAATTCTTGTAATTGTCAAAAAAGAAATTCTTCAACTTAAAGGACAAGTTTACCTTCATAGACATGTGGGTTGAGTGAATGCAGCAATATTAGTAGAACACATCAGTGAGAGTTTAAGGAAAATCGGACAATCCGTTAAATAGTTATGAATGTTTTAAGTTTCTGCTCAGTCACGGCTGGATGAAAAGACTACTATAGCTTGTGCTGTCACATGATTACAACGATATAAAGAAAGAATAAAGAAAATTCAACACATTTCCATTTTTCTCCCATAACAAAAGAACACTCGACTTCTCTCTTTCAGAAGGCAGGGGGAATAATATTACCCTTAACATAC
This sequence comes from Diadema antillarum, assembly GCF_040938485.1. Classification (NCBI taxonomy): domain Eukaryota; kingdom Metazoa; phylum Echinodermata; class Echinoidea; order Diadematoida; family Diadematidae; genus Diadema; species Diadema antillarum. The sequence goes on along the minus strand of NW_027272161.1, from coordinate 146,801 downwards.
GTCAGTAGCAAGTCGAAGAACTGTGCACTTTACTCAAAAAGTACAGTTTTGTGAAATTCTCTTTTTGTTTTTCTTATATAGTTGTACGCATGTGACATCATACACTGTAGTAGCCTTCTCTTCCAGCAGTGACTGCGCAGATACCTAAAATGTTCGTAACTTTTGAACGGATTGTCCACTTTTCCTCAAACTTTCACTGATGTGTTCTACTAATTTTGCTGCATTCTCTCAATCCTTATGTATATGAAGGTGGACTTGTCCTTTAACTTTAAAGCAATTCAAACTTGGGGCCGTTTTTATATCATTACTAAGGTTATTCCAAAATTTTGGTCCTACAAAAGTAAATGTGGATTGAGTAAATAATATGGTCATGGTTAAAGGCAAATGAAATTCGTTAGAATGACGAGTTGGGTATCTGTGGAAAGAATTATACTTCACAAACGTCCCGGTAAAAATGGGAGGTAATAAATTGTTACTAAATTTATACATAAATTGACCAAGATGATAATTATAAAGATCACTTATTTTCAAAATCTTCTTTTCAAAAAATATAACGTCAGTATGGGATCTCCAAGAAACATTGCAAATTATACGAAGGGCTTTTTTCTGGAGACGTAGCAGTCTATCAAGATGCATTGAATGAGTGTTTCTCCAAGATATAATACCGTAATTAAGATAAGGCGAAATCAAACTTGAGTATTAAGGAGGGTTGGAATGGGAAAATAAAACTTCACTTCATCTATAACACCAATATTGCAAGATATTATGTGACAAATATTATTAATATGTGTCTTCTATGAAAGTTTATTATCAATTGTCAATCCTAGAAATTTCATTGATGAAACTACATCTATAGCAGTATCATCTAATACAATATTATTGGGAATACTATCCAAAGAATTACTAAACAACATATATTTGGTTTTAAGAAGGTTCAAAGACAATTTGTTGGATCTTATCCAGTAAAGCAACTTTTTAAGTTCTAAATTTAAGGTATCCACCAAAATGTGGAGATCCGGATGTGAAAAAAAAAATACATTTGAATCGTCTGCGAACAACAGAAAAGATAAAACACGAGAAACATTTATCATATCATTTATGTACATTATAAACAAAAGAGGTCCCAATAGACTTCCTTCAGGAACACCGCAAGTAACAGATTTCTTTGTGGAACTGTGACCGGGAAAAGATACAAACTGTTTGCGGTCAGTAAGGTAGCTCCTGAACCACTCCAAGGCCTTCCCACGGATACCATAGTGACATAATTTATAAAGAAGTATTTCGTGATCGATGGAATCGAAGGCCTTGGAGAAGTCCAGGAAAACTCCCACTGTATGGTGATGTAGGTCTACGGCTTAAGCAACTTTTTTCAACAAAGGAGAGAATAGCATGAGATGTGTTGTGCTCTTTACGACATCCAAATTGAAAATTAGATATGATATTATGCAAATCAAGAAATTTATGGAGTCTGGAATGTACAATTTTTCCTAACAATTTAGAAATCGAAGACAACAGAGAAATTGGTCTGTAATTACAAATATCTTCTTTATTACCTTTCTTATAAATTGGAATTACTTTAGCGAATTTCATTTCCAATGGAACAACACCATTACTTAATGATGAATTAAAAATATGAGTTAATGGTTCGACAACACTCTCACTAATGTTCTTTAAAGTAATATTATCAATACCATCCGGTCAAGAGTTTTTTTTTTTATTTTTCAAATTCATAATAATGTCTTTTATTTCTAAACTAGTGACAGGATGAAAAAAAAGTGAGTTGGAATTGGGTAATGCAAGAAATTCATGGAAATTCGTTTGAGATGTGGGTATATTTTTAGCGAGGTCATATCCAACCTGGGAAAAACAATGATTAAGTGTATCCGCTATCAACACAGGGTCTCTTATTTCAACATCATCCAGTTTAATTCTTGTTACTCGGGGTTTATCATTATTTTCATAAATGGCGCTGTTTATTAACTTCCAGGTCTTATTCACATCATGTTTGAAAAGGGATATCTGGTCCATATGATACTTCCTTTTTTCATTACACAATAATCTTGTAAGAACATTTTTATACATAGTGTATTCACGATGAGATTGTTCAGTGCGTTTAATTCTGTCCGCGTAACATAAATCATTTTTTCGATTTATGGATCGTAAAAGAGATTTTGTTATCCATGGAAGTCTGGGATGTTTCTTTATAACAGCATGTTTCTTTATAACAGCATGTAACTCACTTCATGAAAGTGACAGACGTGCGTTTTAATTATTCATTGCAGGTCGAAGGGTGCGGACGTGCCGTGGTGCTCTCGCTGTTCTACTTGTACTATTAACCGAATTTTGCATCTATTTTCTGCCTTTCAGCTTTGATTAATAATTGTTTTTTTCTTCTTGATCATATGAGTGAGCCTGTTTTTCATTTATTTGATCCTATGTGACACATTTGTGCTGAACTTGTTTTGAAATTTGACTGCGGATCTGAACCCAAAGGACAACGCATATCACCGTAAGTTGTTCGACACGCGGCAGTCAAGCACTGCTTGCAGTCTGTCGTAGGGCGTGCACGTCCGCTGCTCTTTAGCTTCCGCCCTATACAGCTACCGTGATTTATACATGTTATCACTTACTTTACTACTTTGTTGTGTTGATGTTATATACTTCGTAAGATCATTTATCATTCATTGTAGCGAACAGTATATTGTCTAATTATCATTTTTTCTTTTGTCTTAGATGTGTAGGCCTATTTCCCTCTGTTTTGAGTTATAGTATCCACTATCAGTATTATCCATATATCTTTATATCTTTGATATCTGTCTGTTACTGCGTTATTATATATCCACTGTGTATTTACACCCAGGTGTCAAAATTACATCTGATTCTGTGTATACTTGTGTAAACTGCAGTGTTCGGTCGCTGCACGTTGCCAAAGCTATAGTGTGTAGCTATATATAGCTGCCATTTTGTTTCTCACCTCCTCTATACACGTGTTCTCTTTTGTAATTCCCTTTGTGCTATACTATCCGACCTATTTACTTTATAACTGAGAGGCCTCAGACTTTCTTTAGAGTTCCTTATCGCTTGGTCTCTCTTGTCATTGCCTGGTTTTATCCTTTTCTTCGTATTCGGTCCGGTGCGCCTTTAGTCCTCCTTCTCCCCTTTTATTTCATTTCGCCTCTCCCTGCCCCACTTTATTGTTATCCCCCACTCGATCCCCTCCCTACATGGCCGTCACAATGGCGGCCATGTCTGGAATTCAGGACGTCCCTCCCCTCATTGTTCCCGCTAATGACTCCGAAGAAAACCCCAGCAACCTCTCAGAGATAGAACCTGACCCCACTCCGATTCCTAGCCGCGACACTGGCTTTACTGAAGTTTCTCGAAAAAGACAACGACCGAATTCCCAACCCTACTCCGATGACGAATCTGATCTGTTTCACACACCCACCCGTCCTCCCTTCAACCCGCATGTAACTATCATTGGCACAGTCAAAAACATTACTCTCATCAACCCCATCCAGATCGCACGTGAAATAAACAAGCTAGTAGGAAAAGTGTCTCAAGTCCAACGCAAACAAAAATCCTTCACTATCAAATGTTTCAATCCTAAACAGGTTCGTACTCTAATGGAACTGAATGAATTCTGCAAAACCCCAATTCGTGTCACTAACGACAAGTCATTCTCTCCTGTTCTAAAAGGTGTCATCAAACGCGTCTCGCCCGAGTTAATGGAACAAGACATCAAGGAGGCGCTGGCGGGCCAGGATGTGACCGAAGTTAAGCGCATCTCAAAGCGATCAAACGATGGTCCCACCCCAACCAATGTACTTGTTCTCTCTTTCGACTGCCCCTCACTTCCAGAATCAGTGTCCAATGGCTACGAAACTTTCCCAGTAAGTGTATATGTTCCCCCTGTTTCTCACTGTTTTCACTGCCAGAGGTTTGGTCACACAAAAGATACATGTAGATCTAAACAGCGCTGTGTAAGGTGTGGAGAAAACCATGATCTCTCTTCTTGCCCGTCCAAATCCAATCCAAAATGTCTGCGATGCGGGGGCCCCCACAGCGCGGCATATGCAGGTTGTCCAAAGTTCAAACTTGCACGTAAAGTGCAAAATTACTCCACTATGAATCATGTTTCCTACGCTGAAGCTGCCAAAAAACTACAGGTTACCCAATCCAACACCCAGGCTATGAATTCTAACCAAAATCCATCTGACCCGCAACATCTCCCAGGTCCTCATGTGCCCGATTCCCCTCCTCAATCCACCAATCCTGCTCCCAAGTCCAATCCTACCACCTCCTCCATCACTTCTTCTCGCTCCCATCCTACCACTGCGAATGTGACCCATGTATTTACTCAACCCCAACAGGCTACTGACAGGGCCCAGGTTCACAGAAGCCTCCCAGTCCCCACAGATACAAATACGGCCTCTACTCAAACTAACAAACGGCAACTCCCTCCTACAACATCCATTCTCCTAGTAGAAAAACTAGTCTCCTTTGTGAGCACAGTTATCAACAATCTTCATGCGGCTGATTCTGACCACAAGAGAATCATGTTAGTTGTTCAATCTGCAAACACTTGCTTCGATGTGGTCGTTTCCCAGGAAAAGATATACGAACTCCTACATCAGAATCGATAATTGATCTGAACCTCATTATTTGGCAGTGGAACGCCAGAGGGCTCCCCTCTAATGGCGCTGAGCTGATTCAGCACATCTACTCTTCCCCTTCACCCCCACATGTAATCCTCGTGCAAGAGACCTGGTGTCACGATGACACAAATTTCTCCATTCCTAAGTATACTGCTCTGTGGCGCAATCGCGTCTCCTCACGTGGAGGTGGCTGTGCAATTTTTATTCACCATGACGTAAATTTCAGCAATGTTCATTATTTCCCTCACCTAGAGGGATTAAAAGTCAATATTCTGTATAGAAATGTTTCTGTCACTGTGACAAATTTTTACAATCCCATAAAAAGATTGTCCACACAAGATTTACTTTCTCTTACAGTCGACTGCCTGCCATACTATGTCATTGGAGGAGATTTTAACGCCCACCATCCTGCATGGGGAGGAACCACTATGGACCTCAACGGAAAAGTCATATTTGAATTTTGCAATGATCACGATACTGTTATACTTAACGATTCCTCAGCAACACGCTTTGACATTGCTAGAGGATCTTCCACATCAGTTGACCTCACTCTTGTTCCTCCGTCATTAGCCCCCCACTGTAACTGGTCGGTATCCCCCTTTTCCCTCGGGAGTGATCATTACCTTATATCTTGTATTGTTCATTTTACTTTTCCATTAAAGCGACTTTCCATACCTAGCGCTTCCTCTCAAAATCATGACAATCTTCCGCCCCGTTGGGCTTTTCGAAGAGCCAATTGGGAATTATTTCAGCGTGAACTAGAATTGTTACATCATTCACACAGCTACCGTCCAGCTAATATTTACGATTTGTATGATCTTTTTCTACAATGTGTAACCCAAGCTGCCAATGCTTCTATTCCCCTCCAGACCCCGACCTGTCGCCCACCTCTTCCCTGGTGGTCGGCGGCTTGTTCGAGAGCTGTCCGCGACCGTCATCGTGCCAAACGCAAGCTTGATAAGTCATATCTTTTCGATGATTTAATCACTTATCTTCAATTCAATGCTGCAGCCAGGCGCACCATTAGATCAGCCAAACGTTCTCATTTCACTACTTTTTGCAACTCCTTGAACCGTTTTTCCCCACTCTCAGATGTATGGTGCAAAGTAAAACTATTGTCTAACAATAACACCAGGAGTACCTTCCCACCCATACTTATAAACAACACTTATACTCATGACGCCCACTGTATCGCCAATGCTATGGCAGTTACTTTCTCTCAAAAACCTTCTTTAACCCCCACTCTCCCTCTCCCTACTTCCCAACCCCCATCATATATACATGACAATGATTCTCCTCTCAACGCTCCTTTCACCCCCAAAGAGCTCGAAACGGCAATCAAAGCTTCTAAGAACTCAGCCTCTGGGGTCGATGGAATCAACAGACAGTTGTTAAGCCATTTAACTGATAATATGTTTTGCTCTCTGTTAGAGATTATTAACATGAGTTGGGAAACGTCTGTAATCCCGCCCCAATGGAAGCACTCCATTATCAAGCCCATATTGAAGCCTGGCAAGGACAAACACTCCATCAGCTCCTACCGCCCAATTTCTCTCACACCTATTGTATGTAAACTCATGGAACGTATGATTGTCCATAGACTCTCGTACATTATTGATAAATATGATCTAATTTCTCCCCGTCAGTCTGCTTTCCTCCGACATCGTAGAATTCTCAATAATCTCCTGTGCTTAGAATCTGAAGTAAGGAAATCCCTATTCAGTAAAGGGTATACGGTCGCCATCTTTCTTGGCATTTGTCAAGCCTTCGACTCCATTAATCATCAGGCACTGCTTTCCAGACTTTACTCCGTGGGCCTTCGAGGTCGATTTCTAAGCTGGGTACAAAGTTTTTTGGACTCGCGAACTTTTCAGGTACAGATAAACTCCACACTTTCAGACATGCATACACGCCAAGCTGGCCTCCCGCAAGGCAGCGTCATTAGTCCTCTATTATTCAATCTGTTTATTGACGAAATTACTCATTATTGTGCATCAAACGTATCCATGTATGCTGACGACATCGCTATATGGCATTCTTCTTCCAATCTCCATCATATCAATACAAAACTCCAGTCCGATGTCAATATCATCTCTGATTGGATAACACAGTATGGACTCTCTCTGTCTACTAATAAGTCTAAAGTGGTTATTTTTCACTCTCAACCAGTTTCTCCTACAGGTTTTAGTATTCGTCTCCAGAACACTCAGCTTGAAGTCGTCCCTTCTCATAAATACTTAGGGGTCACCCTTGATTACTCCTTGTCATGGTCCCCTCATGTTCAAGACATCTTAATGAAATGCAACAAACGGCTAAACCTCCTTCGTTCGCTAACCGGCTCAAACTGGGGCGCCGATACACAAACCCTTCTCTTACTGTACCGATCTCTAGTCCGCCCTCATCTCGACTACGCCTGCGAAATCTATGGTTCTTTATCCCAGCTCCTTTCTAGCAAACTAGACACCGTACAGGGCCATGCCCTTCGAATATGCACCGGCGCGTTACCATCCACTGCCCTGCATGCACTTCAAGTGGAATGTAACGAACCTCCACTCCATATACGCCGCGAAAGGGCCGCCCTTAATTACTGCGCCTATATATACACACTGTCTCCACTTCACCCCGTCCGAAAAGCCATTGGCAACTGCTGGCAATTCTCTTCGAATAAATGGCCACAAAACAAACTTCCTTTCGCTCTCTGAATCAAACCGCTTACGGACACTTTTCTAAAGCTGCAACCTATCAACGTTTATCCCAGTCCCCCTTGGTCCATTGAGCATCCCAATATTGACCTCTCCCTTCACAGCTCATGTCCCAAGACCGTCCTCCCTTCAGCGCAATATCAAACTGCTCTTCAAACCATAAAGACCACATATTCAAACCACCTGACAATTTACACTGACGGTTCCCATGATCCCTCCACTAACTGTTCTGGTATTGGGATTTACGTACCTCACTATCGTCATGAAATAAGTGAAAGGGTTTCACCCATCTCAATTTGCCGTACAGAACTGGTAGCGATTCTTCTTGCCCTATCATGGCTGGAATCCTCTCCCCCTCTCAGAGCTGTTATTTTCTCAGATTCCCTCAGTGCCTTGACACTTTTGAATAACCACACCTCAAATTTCCTTGACCTTCCAAATGAAGTACTTCGTAAATGCTCAAATCTTATAATGAACGGGTGTGACATCACTTTAGCATGGGTACCAGCTCACTGTGGTCTAACGGGCAACGAAAAAGCCGATTATCTTGCCAAACAAAGTTTACGTAAGAATATTACAATCAGTGTTCCTCAAAATGTTGATGATATACGACGTGTAATCAAACACAGGTGTTTTGACGCTTGGAACGCGTTATGGCGCTCTTCTAATAAAGGACGCCATCTTTTCAACATCCAACCCTGTGCCTCAAACACCTTCACCTTTGAAAGTCTGAACAGACGTGATGAAATAATAACTCACCGTCTCCGCATGGGCAGAGCCAGGTTAGCAACTTTTTATCATATCATCCGTAAACATCCCACCGGTTTTTGCTCAATGTGCAATGTATTGGAAACCGTTGAACATTATTTATTACACTGCAAACAACACACACGTCAACGTACGAATCTCATACGTGCTATCCATAAGCAATCACCCAGCATCTCTGATTTACTCGCTAACCAAAAAGCTCTAGACGCAGTTATTACCTATGTCAAGGAAACAAACAAATATCACAGTATTTAAGATTGCATAACTTTGCTGTAGCACGGACTTTGCGAAGTCCTGCAAATTCGATGCACTCTCATTTTGCAATCGTAGATTTCAAGATATTTTGTGAATCGTCTGTATTATGTGTTATGATGCATTATATTATAAATTGATTACCTATTAATGTTTTTCTTACATTGTTTGCTATGGCATGCACTTGGGGAAGTTTGTATGTATGCATTATCAACTGCTGTGGTGATTTCAAGATAATATGTATTATCTCCTGGAAACGCAGATTTTCAAAATATTTGCGAGTTGCCTACGAATTTTGGCTTATGCTTATCAATATGGTTTTTTTTTTCACTAATGTTTGATTGTGATTAATCTCACTTATGTTTTATTTAGTCTCATTTTTCCCTTCCCAGTACACAGGGGAAGGACTTTCACTCTCTCCTATCCTCAGCGTAGTAGACCTACACAACATCCGCACCGGACTTCGCTCCCCGGTTCCCAGCGAGACCAAGCCGAGCCTGGTCACCCGTCACGTCGAGGCCTCCACCTTCCACCTCGCCGAGGTGCCGGAATCTGCAGCAAGCAGGTTTTGGGAGTCACTCGCTGCTGCAGATCTCGGCATCTCCCTCAATTTGCCTTTACTATAGTAAAACATTATACATGTACATATTTTGTTGTCTTGCGTTCCTTGCTTGTGTTTCCCTCGCAAGAATAGGGGATTTCTTCGTCCATATTATAATATAGTTATTTATAAATGATATACTTTTTTTATATAGTGAGAACAACTCTAATTTCTGTAAATCCCCTCTCGTATGAGTCGCCTGCACTTATTTAATACTTATGATTTTGTGGTTTAAAAAATTGATTTGAAGAATTTATGACTCCCACTTTCTGGCTCTAAATTTCTACTTTTTTTGGGCTTGAAGCCCGCAGGTGTACTCGTACGTCATACAGAAACCACGATTATATTTGTACATCATTTCTCCGTTGTTTGTTGCAAACGACTTTGCTGTATCAACGCCTCTGGATTTTTCACGAATCATTGATGTGACGCTCAGAGCTCTATGATATAAACACTGTATATATATTTTTTGTCTTTGTTTTTTCCTTTCTCTCGAAATAATGATATTCATATAAACACTGAATATATTTTTTTTTTCTTGAAACAATGATACAGTTATAGTAATGTTCCCTATTCTGTAATTTACATCATTGTGTGTGCGTTTTATTTAGATACTGTATATTATTTTGGGTTGACCTCTGATATTAGTAAGTGTGTGCGTGGTTGGAGATGGATATGTGTGTAAGTGTATGTGCACATGGGTGAGTTAATGTGTGTTACACGCGCGCGTGTATGGTATAGTAATTTGAGTTTGCTTAACCAAAGAATTTGAGGTATTCATAAATATCATTTGAGCTCCCTCGTGGAGACCTAACTAGCTCCTTTGTGGAGACAATATGAGCTCCCCCATGGAGACTTAATGAGCTCCTTTGTGGAGACAATATGAGCTCCCTCGTGGAGACGATATGAGCTCCCTCGTGGAGACTTGGTACATACATACATACATACATATATATTTAATAATGTTCATATTTTTCTAAGACTATTAATATTGTCTGTTTTATGTTAAGTGCTGTCTGGGGCAAATTATTTGTATAGGGCCCCATTTTTCTCTTTCTTCCTTCTTTCTATAAAACAACAACAACTTTATAACCAAACTGTTTAACTTTCACCAATGGAACATGTTTATTTAAATGAGATTTCAAAATTGCCGTATTAAAATACATCAAACGATAAATCAGTATCTTGAGACTCATATACACTTCATTCCAATTTTCTTCTTGTAAACTATTCTTCAAACTTTGTAGATTTTCAGGTGTTGTTTTCTTAAATGTTTCTTTAACGGAACTAATAATGGGTTTAGCGATAACCGGGACAACAGTAAAAATTGGAAAATGATCTGATATATCAAACAAAATAATATTTGATTTAGGAGTACGCATGATATTACAAAATATGTTATCAATTAAAGAAGCTGTGTTATTTGTAACCCGGGTTGGTTTAGTTATAAGTGGCAAGAAAGAGGCAGAGAGCATAACATCAAGAAATTCCTGTGGGGCACTTAACGTATGATACTTTTTAGAGATGTCTATGTTAAAGTCCCCAATTATAAAACAATCTTTATTAATGAAAATTGGATGATGAGTTAAATCCTGCAAATACTCTAAAAACAAATTACTGTTGGAATTAGGAAGTCTGTACATAATAGCGATCAAAATATTCCTGGAATATGGGATGTTTATTTCAATGATAAGAGATTCAATGATATCATTCATAGAGTTGAGTTCAGTATTAACAAAATAATCCAGGCCGTGTTTAATATAAAAAGCGACCCCTCCTCCTCCCTTATTGATTCTATGTGATAAAATCATAACAAGGAAGCGCAAAAGAATTTGAGGAACTTTGAGTAAGCCTTGTCTCAGTAAGCCCGATAACAGAAAATGAAGACTGGGTAGAATTATCTAATAAAAGTTGTAAATTATCAAAATTACTATTCAAACTTCTGATATTCAAATGCATCAATGCAAAACTATTGTTCAAACTCTCTGATGACTGAAATTGATTAATTGTGATATAATCAGAACTTTGATAAGAGATATTGTCTTCATTCATATTCAGACTATTAAAAGAAGAGTTTATGGTATTGGCCGTACGGTTATCATAACTATGTGAAAGATTACTGGTTCTCTGATCTTGAGGGATAATTCTAAAAAGATTACTGAAATCATCATCATTAAGAGACTGAAAAGCAAAATTATTAATTTGTGTCATAATAACAAACAGAACAGAGGATGAAATGTCCTATATAAAATTTGACATGCACTTGCATATGCAGAGCGGGACCTGTTAAAGAAGAGGAGATAAGATAAAGACTGGATTGAAACATGCATGACAAGCGACAAAACAAACATGAAAACATAAACTAAAGAACACATAAACGAAACAGGGGCACACGCAAAACCCAGGTCGTGACTTAACTATTAATAATTTGTTAATACAGGATTCTGCAGTCGTCGAAGACTATCAGAAAGTTCGGAGATAGCTCAAGTGCACATGGGTACAAATAACCTTTCATTTTTCTCAGCTGGAGGGCACGTCACTCGATTCAAATAATGCATCAGTTTGCCCAACATAGCAATTTATGGAACTCGTATTCAAAAAAAAAAAGTGAACCTGCGTAGATCAAGTGACCAGAATGGTTCGCCAAGCAACACTTTGGGGAGCACTCATTTTCATTGTGCTGTTTTGAACACATTAAAAAACTTTTTAACATTGTCAAAAACCAGGCTTGCTGTCAGCTGGATGTACTGGCAGGCACCATTTATAAGGATTGCATGAATAATCATTGCATCACGGGTGCTTATCTCAGTGAATTTAAAAGCCAACCTGGCTCTTAGTACAAAATAAATGACCTTTTTCTGCTCATGCTCAAACTGGAATCCCGAACTGGGTTATAATATTCTTTTATGAACGTGCATATTCATATATAGAATAGCGGCAAAACAGTTGTTGTTGTTGTTTTAAAGAAAGAAAGAAGAGAAAGAAAAAAATCGAGGCCCTATGCAAATAATTTGCCCAAGATAGCACTAATATAAAACAAACATTGTAAATCTTACAGATATTAATAAGAATATTAAATATACCATGTCTCCACGAAGGAGCTCATATCGTCTCCACGGGGAGCTCATTAATATCGTCTCAACAATCATGACAATGGAGCTCACAACAGTTCCGAATCTCTAAGCAACCTCCTCAATTTGCAGGACACGATGATATCATCACCGTGTCCTGCAAATTATGGAGATTGCTAGAGACTCGGAACTGTTTTGCCGCTATTTTATATATGAATGCACGTTCATATAAACATATCATAATCTTCAGCCCAGTGGTGAGAAACTGTACAGGTATTGGTTGGACCCCGCATAAATGGTGTGAGAACCTGTTCCTGGAAAAGAACCTTTACCATGTTTACTGGGAGCAATTTAAGTGCGTATATGGAGGAGAATTTAGGAGAGCGGACAGATAAGGATATCTATTAATGGACGAGCAATAATAACTTTCACAGTATTGCCTTATTCTTTATACAGGGTGCCCTCTTCAGCATAATCGCTGTTCTTCCATCCAGAGGGCCCTTCGTATCAACTCAGTCTTGCCAGGTACTAGTACCCATTTCAACACCTGGGACGTAAGAATCATGCCATCGTGGGTAAACGACATTTCGTCCAAGAACTTATAAGTTCCGTTTCTAAGGCAAAAGTCGTATCCACTAGATCACAGTGACGTCCCAAATAAACTTACTCTCTTGTTTCGAGTGGTTTCATAGAGTACTGTGAGGAAGTCGTGCTCTTCTTGGGAGTGGATTGAAGTCAGATGCCCCAGATTTAGCAACGTCCTCGTTTCCGAACACGGCACGGAGAAGCCACGGCAGTGCATCTCTGCAGCATCCCAGGTCACGTTCTTGAAAGTAAAGAATCTGTAACAATTTTAAGAGGAAATTTACTCCATGACATTCAAAGAAAAGAAAAAAAAAGAAAAAAAAAACATTTCAAATACAGTTTACAGAGTGAGAGTAGGCCCTAAAAAAAAAAAACAGGATAGTTATTGGTTATATACATGTTTCGTGACAATTGACATGATTGGACTCACACTTTCACGACTATGAGAGGTATGGGATTTGGAATTGTCGTGATATGTTTTATCAAAATAGTGATAATATTTCGTCCAACCATAATAACAGGGCCATGGAACGAGGATGGGGCGTTTAATTTCATACAGTCTACTCGCGCTTTTGATGCTAGAAAACAAAAGAACGGAGAAATTTCGGGGGAAGAAATCAAAGAAACAAGCGCGAGAAAACCCATGACCGTTTTAGAGCTTCGCATTAACATTAACATTATTAATATCAACATAAAATAAAGACAGAGGTTTGACTGAAGAATAATGGAATGTAATAGGAATTTGTATAATCAAATCAATAACAAGAACCTGTATTCTTCGCATCTATAAGATGAGGAAAGTCAGTTGCGGTTGACGAATCCTATTCATACACCCCCCCCCCCCCCCCCCCCCCCCCCCCCCCCCCCCCCCCCCCGACAACATTTCATGTGGCAGTATGGTATTTGTGTACAAACCCGTGGAAGCGGATATGATCTATTGGCCGAGTTCAAAACGGAATATATTTTATATATACATAAACTTGAAATAGATTCTCTCGTTCTGTTGTTCATTCTGTGATGACACGATCGCGTGTCTGCCTTTTCTGAGTGGAAGTTCAATTTTCAAGGGCAGTGCACACTTCCCATATCAATGGTTATTAACGAACCTGCACAATTTAACGCCCACATGTGTATAAGATTTCATGGCCATCCAGACCAAACCGCGTCATTTCAGCGACCATGGTTACTACATGTATGAAGACTGATCCTTGAGAATGAACATAATATTATTATATCAAAGAAAATTAAAAAAATCTGCATTTTCCGTAGGCTATAACCTTCCTAACGCATTTCAAACTTACTTTAATGTTTATAAAATATGCATTTGAACACTGTGATCAGGTGTCAAAGAGAAGGCAAAATTGCAAAGTGCGGACGGCTACTGTTGGACCCCGTTTACAGTGCGGGGCTGGGCCGAGCCGCGGCCGAGCCCGGCCTCAATTGCGGGGCCGAGCCCCGCAATTTTGTCCGTTTACAGTGGTTTACACTGCCGGGCTCGGCCCGGTCTTTTAATTCATACCTTTCAATATTTTGTCGTAGTGGCGCTCTGTTTGTAAACAAACGCAATTGGGTATAGTCCGTGGCGACGAAGTCGCCGTTCGGGCAAAGGCCTTTGCCGAAGGAAAAATCCTTCGCAGGACAAAACCACCTTAAACTATACTAGTTTTCGACGTTGAGGAGGATAATATCCTGAATAGCGAAATAGTACGAGCAGAGGGTCGGTCTGGAAGCCAGACTAAAATTGGCCGCGCATTTGGCCCAGTTTGCGTTTACGCTGAGAAAAGACCACCTCCAGAGCGTGGCCAAATGCGCGGCCAATTTAGACCCCGCATTTGGCCTCTTACGCATTTACACTGATATGAAGGCGGGCTCGGCTGCGGCCGAGCCGCGGCCCAGCCCCGCACCGTAAATGGGGACTTACAGTTCTTCATTTCAAAGGCTTGTAGTTCCGAATATGAAATGAGGTTCGACATTCCGAATGTCCGTAAATCTGAATATAGAGAAAGGTTTGTCATTCGAACTTCATTCCGAATGTACGTTAATCTGAATATAAAGAAAAGTTTGTCATTCGAACTCCATTTCATCTTCAGATTATCAAATTCTCAGAATAACGATTTCATTTTCGGAATAACGAACCTTAGGAATAACAAATCTTTGGAATAACGTTACTTTAATGTTCGGAACAATGAACGATGTAGCTTACAGTTTAGTATATGAATATAAGAACGACCCAAGTCCATAGAAGATCATTTCGAGTAAACTAAAAAAAAACTTCATATCTTTTTTATTTGTCCAATAATATTCTATTTAACTGTGATTGGAAGGCAACATTGTACACACAAATTAGAACATATATTATTATGACGATTAACATTTACATTAATTGTGGAGAGGCCATTTTGTGTGGTGGACTTGGGTCGTTCTTTGATTCATATGGACTTGGGTCGTTCTTTGATTCATATACATGATATTCTGCTATAGAGATGGGAGAAGGATGAGAGAGGGCGCTATTATATGAATGTAAGAATGACCCAAGTCCTTCATTCTTACATTAATATAAGATTTAACTCATTCATTTCAGGCACTTCCGAGGGTAATTAGGATTTATCATTTACATATAAGATGAGTCCATGCATAAGCTACAATTTACCATGTCAAACTGAATTTGGCCAAAAATTGGACTTGGGTCGTTCTTATATTCATATACTCAGTTGTATTTCCTTTTTGGATTAAAGGACAAGTTCACCTTCATAAACATAAGGATTGAGAAAATGCAACAATATTAGTAGAACACATTAGTGAAAAATTGAGGAAAATTGGACAATCGATGCAAAAGTTATTAATTTTTTAAATTTTTGTGTTGGAACTGCTGGATGAGGAGACTACTACAGCTTGTGAGTCATATGCGTACAACAGTATAAAGAAAATATAAAAGAAAATTCAACATATTTTCACTTTTTTCGCATAATAAAAGAGCAATTGACTTGCCTCTTTCTAAAGGCAGGGGGAATAATATTACCCATAACATTTATCGGTAACGAGTCAGGGGAATGTGTACTTTTTTCAAAAGATGGAATTTTGTGAAATTCTCTTTTTATTTTCCTTATATTGTTGTACGCATGTGACATCTAAGTTATTCACACACTGCAGTAGTCTTCTCATCCAGCGAGTACTGCACAAAAACTTCAAAAATTCATAACTTTTGAACGGATTGTCTGATTTTCCTCAAACATTCAATGATGTGTTCTACTAATATTGCTACATTCTCGACCATCTGGGTATAGGAAAGTTGTGTGTTTCGGCATTACGAATCTTTGGAATAATCCTTAAGCGACTGAAGATTCCGTACATAATGGCCTATTGTTCCTTGGAAGGTATAGCAGTATTGCACTCATTTTGACAACTTTCTAAATTCTGCGAAAAAAAAAAGATCACTTTACTGCACTGCATGTTTATTTTTGTGTAGTATAAGTTATGTATATTTGAAAGCCTATCTAAGACTTTATCAAGTGACTGGTGTGTCACATGAATAATTCTGGCATACTTTTATTGACTTTATTAGACTTTATCAGGAGACTGGTGCATGTCACATGAATAATTCTGGCATACTTTTATTGACCTCTGACCTCTTTCAAATTACGTCATTATGCAATATGAAAACAATGAAAACAGTAAACTCTGAAACTTTAAACCCCTCCCCCCCCAAAAAAAACAACAACAAACAAACAAACAAACAAACAAACAAAAAACGGACGGGGGTGGGGGGGGGGGGTTCGGGAGTTTTAGGGAGTAATCTTATGGGCGGTTTCGGGCGGATCAGTTACTAGGTATAACGATCCTCTTATTTTTGGATTACCGAACCTTTGGAATAACGAACATCACCCCATTTATATAGTTTCGAAAGTAGGTCCTATACCTATTTCAAATCTAACTATACTACCACACGACTGACATTTCTAAAAATTTCCTCCTTGAAAAACAGGGATCACCTGCTCAAAATACCCCTTGCTCATTGGTTCTTTGATGATAATGCTGATTAGAAGAAAAATGGCAAGAGATCATATATCAGTGAAAAATTGCCTCACCGATAGCAATTACCGCCAAAGGGGGTCCAGAACGGAGGGCACCCACAAGCGCTTGCCTCCGATGACGGGGGAAGCGTCACCAGCAAAGCCGCAGTAATGGCCAGACCGCCGAAAAGGACTGATTTCAAGTTTGCCATGGCTGTAAGAAAATGAAACACGTACAATTTGAGACGATAATAGTTATTATATTCCACATACTAAGAATGTTGCAATAGGATTGGTCAAGAGCTGATCACGTGATGAAGCGTAGTTTTGCCCATCACATCACCTGAGAAAAAAAGTTCGTTACACTCTATGTTGATGGTCCCTTTTTGTTTCGCTGATCTCCACACACTCCACACAGTCCTAGCGCGAGATGCATACGCGCGAAATAAAAGTGCGTTGCACTGTGGACAATCATGTGACCTAGGTCACTTGATAGTACACAGTGCAACGCACTTTCACTTCGGTGCCGCGCGGTGCGCGCAGCAAATTCATTGTTTTGTCATCTACGAGCACACGTAGCCTAAGCCCTAAGGATACCTAAAGGCAGCTAAAACAGTTTCGGATGTGGAATAAAATGGGAATTTCTAGGACCCTACACTGCAAAAACATCGGTGTTAGATTTAACACCATGGGTGTTAAATTTAACACCGATCAAGTGTTTATAGAGGACCACACCCACAGGTGTAGAAAATGCACTGTGATGGTGTTGAAAAGTGTTCACCTGACATTTCGTGGTGTTAATTTGACACTGTACCTGGTGATATTTTTACACTGTACTGGTGTTAATTCAAAAATGACACCACATGGTGTTGATTTGATATTTGTTGGTGTTAATATCAATGGTTTAACACCCGTCCAGCTTCAATAAGAGACCACACCAGCTGGTGTTACCGTGGTGTAAATCTATTTTCACATTTTTTCATAAATCTAGTATTCTAATGTGAAATTCTTGATCGTCTTGTTTAAATTAAAAATCAACAAGAAGTGCAGTTACTAAGAAACTCTTCAAAAACAGTTTTATATTTGGAAATGACACCCGGAGGTGTTAATTTAACGCCATAAATGAGCACCGAAAATTTAACACCAGCTCGGTGTTCACTATTTAACACCGGACTTTATGCAGTGTAGATGTGGAATATAAAGCAAATAATCAAGTTTTAGTTTCAGGCAATGAGACAAACTATCACTTCTACGGCGATCTGAATGTGTAAGCTATCTTTTCTCAGCTGCGCTTCCGAAAGATAGCTACATCCATATCGCCTCGGAAGTGATAGTTTGTCCCATCACCTTCACCAACGTTGATTATTTGCTTACTATCAGTTCGTCTAATATGTCCTTATCATGATAATGCTCGTATATCTCTGCTGAAATCATTAGTTAGAGTTAGATTTCAGACAGCACTATATTTCAGTATCGACAACTTGCCGACATGCACTCCGATCTTATAACTCTGACGTCCCGGAGAAAGCTATAATATTGCCACTGTTCAGAGGTTGAATTTTCAAGAGAAAAGAAGAGAAAGCATTATCCGGTCTAGGCATTCAAAACAAGCACTGACTGTCGCATTTCAACACTTATGTTTCTTCACATGGTCTTAAAAGCAAAGTAAAAAACATACTTGCAGACAAACGTGAACCAACTTTCTATCATATAGTTTTATTTCAAGCGATTAAGACGACACCAAGAAGAAGAAGAAGTAATAGTCTTCATAGTTTAACGTATAAAAAAAGGAATAAATAAATAAATAAATAAATGAATAGATGAATAAATAAGTAAATAAATAAATAGATAAATAAATAAATAAATAAGTAAAATAGTAATACAGACCAACAGAAGTCGAAAGAGCGAGATAGTCAGAACGAGGTTCAGTCTCCTCCTCACCGGATGATAGTACCCCAACGGTTTGAAACAACGATTGCAACACTGCTCTGGGATATAGCTCGTGAACCTTTGCAATAACTAGGCCACTCCCATTCCGAGTGGGTCCAGGTATGAAATTCAATACGACATGAGATGATTGCATGGTAGGTGTTAGGATTGCAAAAAGTGCTTTTGCACGCTACACAAACACAGAAATTATGTTAGCGAGGTATCAATCAGTGTTTTGTCCAATTCTCGCACTCATCGGGCTTCTTCTCGGATAATGTGCGAATCCTCGAAATATTTACTTTACGCGCCCATAATCCAACGTACCATGTACCAAGGGGTTCATATCCTAACTGACTATGCGTTTTAATGTGATTAGATAATGATGTGTAGAGAGATGATGTATAGGGATAAACATTGGATAGATAGAGTATTTATACGAGAATGGATGCAGTATGCACTCACGTGTTGATTCGACTACTAGTATGTGTAAACACTTTCATCATGATTGATACTGATGTACTCATATATCAACTATTCTGTGTCTGTTACTTGCCTGATGTTACTCTCTTGATACGCCTTAATCAATGAAGATCATTTACCTATACCGACATATACCATTAGCGCATCGTGACGTTTACTGTATGTCTATCAGACAAATTTTAGATCGCAGACCTCAACAGGATATTACAGTCTGTAAACTTCCTGCCTACGGCAACTGTACGGTGTGAGTAACCATGGTAGTATCTTTCCTAATAATGTGAACTTTTAACTTCTACACACGTCACTGCATTTTGTGTCATACACTTCTCATCTCCGACGTAACTATAAGTTTATACATTATACAACACTAGTGCAATTCTCTCTTGATTCCAGCCGTATTCACAACTATACACACAATAATAATTGAATTGTCATACACTCTTTTACAGCATGACAACTTGTAACAATAGATAAGCCTCTTCTAATGAATATCATGGAATAAGAACCCTCAGGTATGTGGTATAGGCGATTGTTAACACAGGAACATACTGTACCATGTGATTTTCACTATACTTCATCGAAATTTGACTGCTTTCTGTCACCGCCTCTTAACATCGAAAGCGAGATATGTCATTCTTTGGCATTAATAATACTCTCATATTTGAAGCGCAAAAATGATGTATCATCTCACAATAATAAGCTTTTTGTATACAAATTAACATTTCACCGTTTTCAGAACCTCACGAGAAGTTTCAAGAGTAAAAGAATCAACAGGAACACGGAACCTTGAAATCGAACCTGTATCTATGTAGAGAATGTAGTCTTTTGCAAAGGCGGCTCGCAGTGGACAGTGATGGACTCGCATATGGCGGGCGTTGGACTCGCGCACACACAGAGATCGGATGGGAGCGAGCTGTGCGTGTGCTGAATATAGCGAGCCGCCTTTGCAAAAGGCTGTAGGGAATGCGGGGGGACCACTGGGGAATACTGGGGACCACATAATACAAATTGTAATAACAAAGAGAAATCTTAGTGTACTTGTTAGTATACGAACTTCTTTCAGCAGCTTTTACATACATGAAAATACGACTTTATATTTGCATCAAACAATGACCTTTATCTTACTGATTCAGAGGCGTGCAATAAAAAGTAAACGAAATGATGACGTAGTACAATAATGTCTTCAATTGGAAGAATCTATTATAATTTTGAATATGAAGTTAAAAAGCACTTTATCGCTCGATCCATGATGAACGACTCAACGGTGAACTCGTTATCAATCCCACAGTGGAGATCGTTCCAGTTGCAACCGAACTTGGTGTTGAATGACGCACAGTCCTGGGGCCCGTTTCATAGAACGTCATCAGTGACAAGTTGTCATAGTTGTGACAAGCTACTGAAATCCTTGCATCTGAATGGCTGTGAGCAAATTTGTCACAGAAATGTGGCAGTTGTCACTGATGACAATTTTTATGAAACGGAGCCCTGATTGCTGTCATAATTGTTGGGTTGGCCCTGAGCAATAATGGGACTACAATACATTACGGAATGTGATATACATTCAACAACGCAGTCATTGAGGAACATTGTAAGTTTTCCTTACATGGATTATGAAATGACGGTGTGAAACGATCGACAAATTATATACTGTCAGCAACATAAGGTGAATGGCATAACAATAAAAATGCGAGCGAGCGAAGCGAGCGAGCTTGAAAATTTTGATATTCTACAGTTCCAAAACTGGAGTTTTAATTGTATAGCTATATATTTCGCTTTGGAAATAAATGGGGGCGCATCGGGCGCAACAGCTGGCAATTATTGGCAGCAACATAAGGAGAACGGCATAACGATTGAATGCGAGCGAGCGAAGCGAGCGAGCTTGAGAAATTTGACATTTTACAGTCCCCAAACTCCCGTTTATTTATAGCTAATATTTATCTTTCGCTTTGGAAATTAAGGGGTGGGGGCATCGGGCGCAACTACTGGCAATTACTGTCAGCAACATTAGGAGAATGGGACCCCCGTGAGGTGAAAGTGACGTCAGATCCATCGCTCCATCTTCAAGCGCCCTCAACGTCTTCATCGGTAAGACCAATTCACATCCTGGTAGCCACCTGAAAATGGGAAAATATTAGGGGAAAAAATACAACATACATATACATTCACTATTTTTAAACGTCGTAGTTTTGTTTGTTTGCCTGTTTGTAATTATGAAAGGAACTTGAATACTGGAGGCAATTTGGGCGCGCATCGTAGAGTTGTTGACAATTCCATAAACCATGAGTGGAGACAAAATAACATCGGACGGGCAACATTAATATTGAAAGGTACCCTTTTCTACAAGTCTGATGAAAGAGTAAGATATCGTGGGTAAAACCATGGGTAAAAAGATCTCGTCCACGAACGTAAGCACAAGATGGCAAGATACGAACTCGGATCCTCTGTTTCAAAGGCAAGATTCCTATCCACTAGATCACACTGATGCCCCCCAAGAAGCTTATACTCTCTCTTTTCGAGTGTTTTCATAGAGTACTGTGAGGAAGTCGTACTCTTCTTGGGAGTGGACTTAAGTCAGATGCCCCAGGCTTAGCAATGTCCCCGTTTCCGAACACGGCACGGAGAAGCCACGGCAGTGCATCTCTACAGCATCCAAGGTCACGTTCTCGAAAGTACAGAATCTGCAACAATTTAAAGAGGTAATGTTCTCCATAACATCTAAAAGAAAAGGAGAAAAACACAGACACACTCCACTTGAAAGTGAAAGTTGGTCCTAAAGTACGTACTTAATAATCAGAATGGTATACTTGTTTCGTGACAGTTGGACGCACACTTTCATGACTTTACTGCTTTACGGAAGTTATGGGATTTTGAATTGTGATTTAATGTTTCCACTAAATAGTGATAAATTCTTCTTGCAACCATATAACAGGGCCATGGAAGGGGGAGAGAATTTTGATTATTTTCTTCAACCTACTTATACCGTAGAAATGATAAAAAAACAAGAAAGGGGAAATTTCGGGGAAAAAAAAAGAGAGAAAGGAATTAGCACTAGAAAATCCATTACCGTTCGAGGGCTCCGCATTAACATTATTCTCGTCAAAATATAAAGGGGGATGTTAATTACGCAATTTAAGATGAACGCAATGAAATCAATTACAAGAACCTGCATTATTCGCATCTAGCATGTCTATAGATGAGGAAAGTGTGCAATTGACGAATCCTATTCATATCCCTCCCCCCCCCCCGAAATTGTTTCATAAGGTATGATTGATATGCGCACAAACCCATGGAAGTGGGCATAATTCATTGGTCGAGTTCGAGATATTTCATTATAAAACACAGGAAACCTGAATACTCTTCAGCTTGTTTGCTCTTTCATGTCCGATTTTACCTCTCGCACCAATGGTCTGTTTGCTGATTGTAATGTGTCTAAGACATCGAATGTAAAGAAATACATCGATCTCAATCGCGTAACCGAAAGTAAGTTAAACTGTTGTTGATTGTCATCACGTCATCACCTCTGTTTCTTTGTAGAGAATTTTTTCACTGAAGTTCCTGGCGCTTTATATTCCTATGTTGTTGTTTTGTTTTGTTTTTTGGTTAAGCGGAATGAAACGGAATGTGAGTTTCTTCAATTTGTCTCCCTCTACTAATGCAATTTCTTAAGATCGCAACTGCTGATCTGTATATAGGTTTTCCCATCCATTTTCGCACTTTTGTCATTCAATTTCAAAAATGTATTATTCAATTTCGTCCCGAGAAGCACTTGGAACACAAATCCTAACTTCAATTTCGTCAATTGTCATTGTAATTCGTTTTTCGTCAAACATTTTCGAAGACATAGCATTCAAAATCGTCAATTGTCATTCAAATTCATCCCTCCCGCTGACGGATCGCAAAATGTGAAGATCAAATTCGTTTTTGTTCACACAATTTCATGAATTTTTCATTCCAATATGCCAGATGTTGTCCTATGCGAGACGGTATACGTCTGTTTGTATCAGTGTGTACTCGAATTGCTTGCGTGTGTCTGTCTGTATCTGTGGTTCTGTGTGTGTGTGTGGGGGGGGGGGGGTCACTTATGTGTATGTTAACTCCTGAGTGTAAAATGTGAACTGTTACAGAAAAACAAAACAAAACATGAATGACTGGGAAATCACACCGAATAGAGATATGAGACAAATATGAAAGAAAATTTATTATCTATTGTAATATTCCGACATTGTTATGTTTGTCCGCCTTGGACTACTTAACACAACAATGTCGGAATGTCGGAGCTTGGGTATTTGTTCCATGTTCATCGTGTCACACTACCGGCAACCAAGGACAGCCTGGTGGTCGTGGTGGTAGTGTCGCTGCCCGGAAAGCAGCAGATGACAGGTTCGAGTCCCACTGGTTCCTTTTTTCCGACATGTTTGCTAATTTACAGATCA
Source organism: Diadema antillarum (assembly GCF_040938485.1). NCBI lineage: Eukaryota > Metazoa > Echinodermata > Echinoidea > Diadematoida > Diadematidae > Diadema > Diadema antillarum. The sequence goes on along the minus strand of NW_027272161.1, from coordinate 123,312 downwards.
GCAGTTGCGATCTTTAAAAAAAAAATTTGTAGAGGGAAACAAACTGTCATTTGTAGAGGGAAACAAACTTAAGAAACTCAAATCTGAGCCTTCAGCCCTCTGAATAATATCTTTCTTTCAGAAATATAATTGTTCTTTATACAAATAATATATATATATATATATATATATATATATATGTACTTCATCTTTCCTCAGTTCACACTTTTCCTGAGTTTCTGCTTTCTTTCCATATTAGGAGAGTCCATTGGATTTGAGTTATACATCGTATTAAAGTCTGCTCTTTCAGAATATGGTCTTAACTAAAAATTTATGTATTTTTGTTTGTTTTGACATGTATATTTGTTGTATTAAGAATACAATATATCTACTTAAATATATATATATATATATATATATATATATATATATATATATATATATATACATTCATATATAGACAGAAGTATTGCAACAAGTTCACGCGGTTGACTGCAGGTTCATCAGTATTTATTGCAACTGATGATTGCGCCTCATGGAGGTTGCATGAAACTCAGAGTTGCAATAAATACTGATGAACCTGCAGTTAACCGCGTGAACTTGTTCCAGTACTTCTGTCTAAAGCTCTCCTCCTTTGAGGATATCGAGCACTCTTCATAGAAGGATAGAATCACCAAGTGTATATACATATATACTTTGTAAGTTCATTTCGTTCATTTCAATTTCCAAACAGAATAACAACGGCAAATAAGCATATTACCGACACCCATTAAGAAATAGGCAACAATCACGTGAATTCAATATAGTCAGTCTTCGTTTAATAAGTGATGAAAATCACATCGAACTCCAGTAATATGCGCATTCGGGCAATAGGTGTACAATACAAGCACATTAATTCATCAGAGTTTCTAATAAGATAGATAGATAGAGAGAGAGAGAGAGAGAGAGGGAGAGGGAGAAGCGTATGTTGCACCCAAGAGCATTTGAACACATAAAATTTGGGGTTCGGTGTAAAAAACAAACAAACAAAAAACTAGTATAGGGTTAAAAATTAGGCTCCATGACATTGTGCTCCTGCGACAAGTGATCACGTGAAATGTTTGCACGCAAAGCCAAGCATAAATTTACCCACAAACATATAACCCTAACGCTAATCCTCATGTCAAATTAAACCTAAAACCCTATCACAACCCTAACCCTAGGTCCTTCGAAAAAATTAGACCCGAGCAAAATTGTCGTGTCACCAAAAGTGTTTCACGTTGAAAATTCAAGGGAGGTGTGCCCTGGAGTAGATGCACTCTCCGGCGATTCACAGGCAGATAAGTTTGCGTATAATTCTCCTTAAAGGGGTGATAGTTTCGATTGAGATGGGATTTCAGGTTTTCCATTTGTGTGTGTGTGTGTGTGTGTGTGTGTGTGTGCGTGTGTGTGTGTGTATGTGTGATGATAAGCTATAGGCACTCGACATGCTTTAGATTAGTTAATTATCTGGGGGTTAATTGTACAGTAAACTACATTACCGATACTCAAGATCATTCGTCATTTCAGTATGTTATTTCATGGTCTACGAAAACAGTATGATGGTCATAAGTGGTTGCCAAGGTTGTCAAGTGAAGTTTAATTTAATGAGAGTAATCATAAAAAATAGGGACATTCCATATGTTTCATGAAGTAAACTTAGGTCTACTGTCTCTAGTAAAGAACATATAACATACCTATAACCCTATATTATCATCACCAATGATGTTGAATTTCGCCGCTTTCAGAGCCTCTTAAACGGTTGAATGATTAAAAAGGGCAATAAAATTTGTATCTTTAGGAAACGGACACTGCATAATTAGCAGAGATGAATTAAGTACTTTTTATGTGTACGAATTAACATTTTTCAGCAGTTTTTACACACAAAATATAAACTTTTATATTTCATATTGAACAATAACCTTCATCTTAACAATTCATGGGTGCACAACAAAAAAGTCAACGAAACAATGGTATGACACGGTACAATAATGTCACGTACTAGTTTTTTTTTTTTTTTATGCGAAGAATCGATATCAATTTAACTTGGAGTGGACATGCCCTTATGTGTTCCATGACGTCAACTCCCCTCCCTCCTCCTTTTTCGTTGTTTGTTTTTTCACCAGCGGGGAAGTTTGCAGATGAGTGACTCAACGGTGAACTCGTTCTCAATCCCACAGTGGAGATCGTTCCACTTGTAATCGAATTCGTAGTTGAACGACGCACAGTCCTGATTGCCGCCATAGCTGTTTGGCTGGCCAGACCCCCATGAGGTGAAGGTGACGTCAGAACCATCGCTCCATCTCCATTCGCCCTCAACGTCTTCATCGGTAAGACCAATCCACACTCTGGTAGTCACCTGAAGAGGGGAACAATATTTATAGGGGAATTGCCCCACACATAATACACGAATTCAAATAGATGCAGAACAGCTGATGCAGAACACACTAGAAATGTCGCTATAGCGACTGGTATGCCTCCGCCAAAATACATCGTTCTCCCTATCGTTCTCCCTATAGATATACAGTACATCTTGACAATGCGTGAGTCAGTTTGACAAAATTGGCCAAATATTAAAATTACATGTTTGTCACAAATGTTTGGAGTGTTCACTTTCCTTGGACAAGGTTTGATTGGTATTTGGGGATTTGAGGATTTTTACTTGACCTTTGACCCTTTTATAAGTTTATGCATTGAGCAATTTTTAAGGTATGGAGAAAAGAAGTGTAATTTCAGTATTAAATAGTAAAATTTTAGCATTTCAACCTGACCTTTGACCCTTGACTTTTGACCTCATGACCCTAAAATCGCAAGAGAATCACTGTCAGGCAGTACATGCACGAATATTTCATGATGATACATTGAGCCACTTCCGAGATATGGAGGAAAAAGTGATATTTATCATTTTTACTTGACATTTGACCTTTTGATCTTTGACCTTTTGAAAAAAAAAACTTTCCCAAATAATTTTTAATGGGTAATGCATGCATACACCAAGTCTCGAGAAAAATCCTTCAGGCATTGCAGAGATAGGAGTAAAACAGTGGCATTTTGAGGATTTGACCTTGACCTTTGATCCCATGACCCCAATTCCCCGAGATAAGCACTGCCCGTCAGTACATGCATAATGTACTAAGTTCCAGAAAGATCCCTTGAAACATTTCCGAAATATTGAGAGAAAAAGTGGCATTTTAACATTTTCACTTGACCTTTGACCTTTGGCATCATGACCCGAAACTTTCTCTAGATAATTCTTATTGGATAATACCTGCATACACCAGGTTTCAAGAAAATATCTTCAGGCATTGCATAGATATGCCTTGGAGAAAATACTTAAATTTTGAGCATCAGATGTTGACCTTTGATCTTTGACCTTGAGCATGTGCACCCAAAAGTTAATAGGCGCAACTTCGCCCACTCATACACTGCACATGCCAAGTTTCATTAGAATACTTCGAACAGTAGCTTCATAAGGATACCTCAAACAGCTTTTTTTTTTTGTTAGTATACCACAAAATTGATTACGGGTGCCTCCGAAGGACGAACGGACGGACGGACAACCCGAAAAAATGCCTCCGGCGACACTCCCCGGCGGAGGCATAAAAACACACGTATGATTTTAAATTTCCGGAATATCTGAAAATCCTTTAAAATTATTGTGTCTTTAAAGATTTGGCTATAACATCAATGTCCAGTAATCGCGGGATAAGAAGACTAAAAACAGATCGTGATGTCACAAAAGTGGAAAAATAGTTACAAAGAAAAGGTAAAACGATTTCTTTTTCGTGTCGTTGTTTTGTTTTCAACTTTGTCGACAGCGTAGCAATGTTATTATTAGGTCTCATGACTATATGAGACCAACCACTAAACCAAATGTCATTAATAAAGCATATAAAAGCTGTTAATCAATTTCAAAGAGAACATGGCCACCAAATTACGAGAATTTTAGGAACACTGCTCTCATAAACTGTTAAACATTGGCATTATACTTATATTTTATTGCCACTGTATTACATGTATAACCGTGTTGCTGACAGACTGTAAAAATTCAGCTAGATTGTCACTGATGGTGACATGTTAATGATTTCAAAATGATGATTTGACACTAGGATTTTTTTTTTTTTTTTTTTGGGGGGGGGTATTTATTCTGAACATCGACTTTAACCCTATAAAGCCCAAGGGGGGGGGGCACATTGTGCCCCCCCCCCCCACCAGATTTTCATTTGCCACTCCTTCGCCCTTTATCCGATTTCAACCAAATTTGGTGACTTTTCCTAAGATCTTATTGCAAACATTTTGATATATAATTCAGCTATATTTGATGTTGCTGGTTGCCATGGTAACCATAAACTGACAACCATGTAAGTCAGATTTTGCATCTTTTTTCTGTTCCCATTTTATTTAACAGCATTACAGTGGATGAAATGGGTGTTTCTTGGCTGAAATTTGTTGAAGGAGCAAAATTTGAAGTAACTATGGTCCTGGAAAGTTTTTCTTATTATTTCCTTTGTTTTTATGAGACAAAGGCATAAAACAATAGATATACTAGAGATAATTGAAAACAATAATATTTTCTAAAGATTGCCCTTCTATTTTGTGTTATTTTGATTCCCTCACCCAAATTATGCCTCTAATATCATTAGTTTATCATATTATCAATTTGCAATCTTGAAATTCCACTATTATGCAAATATGAAGTGTCATAACTATACATGTACCCATCCGAAACATTTCATCTCCGGTCTCATAATGTATTATTATGTTGACATGAATAGCGCCCCCATGTAGTGACCTTGAGACATTTCAACTGTAACAAATCATAAGATTCCACTTATCATTTGTGACAAATATGAAAATGATTGGTCTATAATAAGACATATATAATGGGGATAAAGAAATTAAACAGAAAAATCATGGTTTTAGCATATTTCCTATGTATTTCTTTATATTTTGGAAAATAGCGCCCTCCATGGGTGACCTTGAGAAAATTCAAATGTACGGTCATGTAGAGTACGAGTTACTCTACCCATGTGCCAAATATGATGATGATACATCAAATAATAAAAAAAAGTTATATAGGGGGGCACAATGTACCCCCCCCCCCCCCCTTGGGCCTGCGAGGGGTCAAAATAGCTTGGGCTTAATAGGGTTAAATGGATGGTACGGTATTGGTGGGGATGAGAATTGGGCTTTTAACTTTTGCGAGATACCAAGAAAACACTTATGAAATAGTACAGAGCATACCATTTTAAGAGGAATTCAAAGTTTATTTGATGAAAATCTGGTTTGGAATGACTGAAACACCTAAAAACAAAGTAAAACAGAGCAGTCGTAATAAAGTGTGGGTCCCACACTTGTTAGAATCGCTCTGTTTTGGATATCTCAGCCATTTCAAAACCAATTTTCATCAAATAAACGTTGAATTACTCATGGAATTACATGCTCTTTCATATTTCATTAGAGGTTTCTCATTATCTCACAAAGAAAAATGTTAGAAACCTGAAATTAGGTCTCAACCAAAACTATACGACCCCTCTAAGGCAATGATTTCATGCTGTAAAGGTCGCAGTGTATTACTACTACTACTACTACTACTACTACTACTACTACTACTACAGTGCACTCCCGTTATAACGAAATGCTCGGGACCGGCAGTTTTCTTTCGTTATAACGAAATTTCGTTATAACCGAACAATTGATACAATAACGAAAACAAGGAAGCCACGCATATATCATATTCTATTTGTTGAATACTCGTCATATACTGGAAAGCTATGTTAACAATAAAACAAATAGTAAATTCAATTTCAGATTATTGTATTACAATAACGCAAGTTCCCCTCGGAAACTGTGCGTGACACACCAAGCGAACACACAGTGATGTGACGCGTTCGCCCATGCAGAGATGCTATAAATGCTTGTTCCGCTATGTATTTTCGGAAGCGATCCTCATTTCGTTATAACGGAGCACATTTCTTTTGTTTTTCTTTGTCAGTGGTGCTCGGAAAAGGCTTCGTTATAACGAAAATTTCGCTATAACCGTGTTCGTTATCAGCGAATTTTGTACCATAGACTTTAATGGCGATAATTTTGGGGCCAGACGTTTTACTTCGTTATAACGAAATTTCGTTATAACCGTGTTCGTTGTAACGGGAGTGCACTGTACTACTACTACTATACTACTATTATTACTATTACTATTATTATTACTATTATCATTGTTATTATTAGTAGTAGTATTCTCATTATTCTCATTATTATTCTCATTATTATTACTATCATCATCATCATCATCATTATTATTATTACGGAAGTAACTTATGCACTGGAAGCAATTTGGGGCGCTTTAATAAATAGGAGGGTTGTCGACAATTCCATAGACCATAAGAGGGGACAGAAAAACAGCGGACGGGCAATATTAACATTAATAGTATGGTCTTATGTACCAGGGTAAAAACATCTCGTTCAAAGATTGTAAGGACGTGGGAGGACTCGAACTCGGGCCCTCCGTTTCAAAAGCAAGATTCCTATCCACTAGACCACAGTACACCCCCCCCCCCCCCCCCCCCAAAAAAAAAAAAGAAAAAAAAGATACTTACTCTCTTGTTTCGAGTGGTATCATAGAGTACTCTAAGGAAGTCGTACTCTTCTTGGGAGTGGATTGAAGTCAGATGCCCCAGGCTTAACGTCCTCGTTTCCGAACACGGCACGGAGAAGGAACGGCAGTACATCTCTGCAGCATCCCATGTCACGTTCTTGAAAGTAAAGAATCTGTAACAATTTAAAGAGGAAATGTACTCCATAACATCCAAAAGAAAAGAAAAACACACACACGCTAACTTTGAAAGTTGCTTTTAGGTTCACAGAGTGAAAGTAGTTCCTAAATAAACAGAATGGTGTACTTGGTTCGTGGCAGCTTGACGCACACTACGACAGTTATGGGATTTTGAATTGTGATTATAATGTTTCAACTTAATAGTGATAATATGACATCATACAGTGCGTATAAAAAAAAAGGTAATCCAATTTTGGAGGACTACTTTTTCATGATTGTCTGCTATGAAGAGCAACAAATTACAAATTATACTTTTTCAAAGTTTGCGTGTCCGCAGAGGCAAATGCATGACTATTGTCTTACTGCATGAATGAGATCTATCAATGAAAGTGGCCAAATAGGCCAGCCTGTATACATAAATGCAGGTTTGTGTTTAGGATTAACCATGTTCAGGGTTTCTCCTAACTTTTATCTTCCATAACTTTTAATATGGCCATCTGTCTCATAACTTGGTCACTCTCACAGAGGTCGATCAACCCACACAGTCCATTTTTTCTGCTCATTTTCATCACAAAGCTCGCAGCGACACACCATGTCTTGAATATTATGAAGAGAGACACATCGGTAATGGTTTAGCCTTTATGGGAAGGACCAAGGTATCGACAACATGGTCATGATGGTCATATTGAAGGTTACAAAGGTAAGAAACCCTTAACACGAACCTGCAGTCGTGCAGTCTGTCCTGATAATTTGACCACTTCCATTGGCATTTTTCATCCATGCGGTGAGATATGCATTGTTCCATCACAATTACACGCAAACTTGGAAAAAGTGCAGTTTGTCATTGTTGTCTTTAAAGTTCATGTGCTCAGTCATACATGGCGTTTGTCAACATAGTTAGATAGATAGATAATAAAATAGTAGCCCTCCAAAGTTGGATTACTTTTTTTTAAACTCGTTGTAAAACAGGGTCACGGAAGGGTGAGGAACTTTTAATTTTCTTCAACCTATACCTTTGACGCTAGAAAAAAAGAACTTAGGAAAGGAGAAATTTCGAAAAGAAAAAAAAGAAAGGAAAGAGCGTTAGAAAACCTATGACCGTTCGAGGGCTCTACATTAACATTATTCTCATCAAAATATAGAGGGGAGGGGGGGGGGGGTTGTTGACACAACAAACCACGAACCGATGAATAATGCAAAATCTTTAAGATGAATTCCAGCAATGAAATCAATTACAAGAACCCTGTATGGTAACATTTGCATCTATCATGTCAATAGATGAGGAAGTGTGTGTATAGTTGTAGAATCCTATTCATACCCCCTCCCCCCCCCCCCCCCCCCGTCCCACGCTTCCGCGAAAAATGTTTTCATATGGTATACAAGATGACACGATTGTGTTTCTGCCTATAGTCTCGCTCTGGAACTTTTGTCGATTCTTCTTTCTCCAACTATAAGCTTTAAGCCGAGTGATGGCGCGATCCCGAGAACTGCTGCCCCGAGCGAGTGAGTGTGTGCCATGGTGTGTGTGACTCGGGGCAGCAGTTCTCGGTATCGCGCTATTACCACGATTACTATAGTTGGCGGAAAAAGAATAGATAGAAAGGATCCAGAGCTAGACTAGTTTCTGCCTTTCCTGAGTGGATGCTCCAATTTCAAGGGTGGAGCACACTTCTCATTTATCAATGGCAACAGGGTCCAATTGCGTATAAGATTTCATGGCCATCCAGGCCAATTAAACCGTGTTATTTCAATGACCACGGATCCTATCAGAATGTCTGAAGGAGTGAACGTATATGATTTTAAAAAAAATTCTGCGTTTACCTGACCTACCAAACGCATTTGAAGCTCAGTTTAATGTTTCTCATGATATGCATAATTTGAACCCCGTGATCAGGTGTCAGACAACAGATGGCGAAAATTGCAAGGTGTGGACATTGTAGGGTTCCAGCTCTTTATTCTGAAGGCTCGTAATTCCGAAAATGGAATGAGGTTCGATATTGCGAATGTTCGTTAATCTGGAAATAAAGGAATGTTCGTCATTCGTTATTTTCAAATTATCGAACTTATGGAAAAACGCCACAAAATATCTGTGTTCGGAAAAATGAACCCTGTAGCTTCTACCGAAGCAATTGGACCCTGTTGCTATTGATATGAGAAGTGTGCTCCGCCCTTGAAATTTGAGCATCAGCTTAGGAATGGCAGAAACACGATAGTGTCATCGCAGAATGAACAACAGGATGAGGGAATCTATTTCAAGTTTCAGTTGACTTTTTGCTCAGGTGCACAGGGGTGTCGATCGGGGGGGGGGGGAGGGCAGGGGGCAATCCCCCCCCCCCCCCCCTGAGAATATTGGAGGGCAAACACATCATTCCAACAACCATTACAACCATTTAAAGAGACATTTATTGCTTACTGCAGTTGTACTGTTCATGAGGCAGCTCCTGAACCACTCCAAGGCCTTCCAACGCACTCCGTAATGATGTAATTTATTATGTAAAATATCATAACTGATGGTGTCGAAGGACTTGGAGAAGTCCAGGAACAAACCTATCAGATGAGAAGATTTTGTCGTAGCATGTGCCACCTTTTCTATATCTATATTTGCCTTATCCGGCAAAGTGTGACAGGGACATTCGTATATGCCCCTCTCAAACTTTGCCGAATAAGGCAAACGCACGAGAAACGAATGTCGATTTTTGGCATGTGTTAAAATGCGTTTTTTCCCCTTTTTATTCTTTTGATGGACGTGATTTCCGTCAGAGAGGCCAAGAAACTTTGGGCATGCGCAAAGTTTTATTTCTCGCCAAAAACGGATAGCGTGAAGTGACCCTTGCTCGATAGTTGTATACTTTTTCTATACAACTATGAATTAATTTCTTTTTATATGAGTGTATCATTTTCCATCAGATGCACTGGTTGTTGTGTGGAATATGACTACGGGTCTCATGGCTTCCTGTCACTTCAGTGAACACGTGTAGCGTTCTATATCTATACAGGTCTTGTATGTACGCCCCTCTAGAACGGAAACTTTACACTTTGTCCACCAGAAAAAACGAATTGAACAATGGATGAGCAAAATCTCGCCCGTTTCTTTTACAGTGGGCCTGTTTCTGTTCCAGTTGGCAAAGCGGCCAAATAGAACACACCTTGGGCGATTGTGTACAGGAGAGTGGAGCGCGCGCATGAGAAACGAATAAGAATCGCATGCCCACAGGACATAACGCACGAGGAACAGATGGGCATGAGACGTACATCGAACGTCAGAGAACCGTGCGTACGCGTTTGATGTGCAGTACATAGCCGTTCCATCAGTTCCATTTCTTGCAGCATTTGACTCTACAGGAGGCCTACTGCGGGTGGAAACGCGTGGAAAACTTTCAACTTACAACTTTCAACTTTATTTTTCATTTCCATCAAATAAACAGGGAAAATTATAAGCAATGCATTGACGACAAAGTACAGTACAGATACACGAGAAAACGTACAACTATCGGGCAAGGGTCAGATTGCGGTATTCGTTTTTGGCGAGAAAAAACACTTTGTGCATGCACAAAGTTTTCTGGCCGCTCTGTCGGAAATCACCGGAAGATAAACGTCCATCCAAAGAATAAAAAGGACATGAAACGCTTTTTAATGCATATCAACGGATGCCAAAAATCAACATTCGTTTTTAATGCGTTTGCCATATCCGGCAAAGTGTGACAGGGGCATTACGCTACTGAAAATTCCGTACATAATAGCCTTTTGTTCCCTAGAAGGTACAGCAATATTACTCTAATTTCGACATCTTTCTTAATTATGCAAACAGTTCACTGCATGTTTGTTTATGTCTATAACTGAGTTTGAATGCCTATTAAAACTTTACCAAGATACTTTTGTGTCACAGAAATAATTCTGACATGCTTTTGTTGAACTGTTACCTCTTTCAAATTACGTTATTAAGTATTGTATTCTAATGAAAACAACAAAAATAGTAAAGCATAAAACTTTACCCCCCCCCCCCCAAAAAAAAAAAAAAAAAAAAAAAAAAAAGCGGACGGGCGGTTTCGAGCGTTTTAGCATGGACCTCCATGGTTTTAGGGAGTAATCTGACTTGCGGTTTCGGACGGTTCAGTCACTGATGGGATAACGAACCTCTTCTTATTTTTGGATTAACGAACCTTCGGAAATTACGAACATCTCTCCATTTTTTTTTTTAATGGTGTAGAAAGTAGATCTTATACCTATTTCAAAATATAACTATAATACCGCATGGTTGTCAAAAAAAAAAATCCTCACCGATAGCAATTATCGCCAAAGGGGGTCCAAAACGGAGGGCACCCACAACCGCCTGCCTCCGACGACGGGGGAAGGATCACAAGCAAAGCCGCAGCAATTGCCAGGCCGCCGAAAAGGGCTGATTTCAAATTTGCCATGCCTGTAAGAAAATTAGACACGCACAATTATTTGAGACTGTAATTATCAGCTCGTCGACTATGTCCTTGCCACAATGATAATGCTGGTGGATCATCTGCCGATATCAGGAGGAAGAGTGTTATTTCAGACAGCACTTATACATTTTGTCTATCTTGCAAACAAACGAGAGCACATGTCACGCCGATCTTGTAAGTTTGAGGTCCCGGGGTAAGCTATAATAATATTGCCACTGCACAGGGGTGGACTTTTAAAGAGAAAAGAAGAGAAAGCATTATGAGGTTACGCCAATCAACAAATCAAGCACTTACAGTCAAGCGCGCCGGAACTCTTATGTGTGCCTGTTTTTTTTTTTTTTTGGTTTTTTTTGTTTTTTTTTTTTTTTTTTTTTTTTTTGGGGGGGGGGGCAAAATCTCGACGGGGGCACATTATGTGACGGTGTGAAATCCTCGGTGAGGGAGCGAAGCGACCGAGCGGGGGTACCAAGGTAGGGCCTTTATGAAAAAAAAAAACAGCTTACAAAAGTCGCATTCATATAGCATTTAAAAGCAAATTTCTTGGAAATAACACATACCTAGTGGAAAAAAAAAATGTGCGAAGGACTATGATTATAACATACGGGGGGTACATTTATGTGACGATGTAAGATCCTCAACGAGGGAGCGAAGCGACCGAGCAGGGGGAGGGTGTGGGAGGGGGATACCCCCCCCCCCCCCCCCCATGGTAGGGCCTTTTTGTAAAAACAGAGTACAAAAGTCGCGCTTATAGAGCATTTATAAGCAAATTTAAACATAGTGAAAAAATAGTGCGAAGGACTATGATTATAATATACGGGGTATAAATATATATATATATATATATATATATATGACGGTGTGAGATCCTCGGCGAGGTTGCGAAGCGACCGAACGGGGGGGGGGGGGGGGGTGTGGGAGGGGGGACACCCCCCTCCCACGGTAGGGACTTTTTTTTAAAAACAGAGTACAAAAGTCGCGTTTGTAGAGCATTTAAAAGCAAATTTCTAGGGAATTAAACATGCCGAAAAAAAGTGTGAAGGACTACGATTGTGACATGGGGGGGGGGGGGGGGGGGTACATCATGTGACGGTGTGAGATCCTGGACGAAGAAGCGAAGCGACTGAGTAGGGGAGGGTGTTGGAGGGAGGTATCACGGTAGGGACTTTAAAAAAAAAACAGAGTGTAAAAGTCGCGTTTACGTAACATTTTAATTCAAATTTCTATTGAATTAAACGTAGTACAAAACAAACATCACTGTGAAGGACCATCACCATAACTTATGAAAACTGTTTATTTTACTATAATGTACGGGCAGAGTGAGCGACCCACTTTCACTTTGCGATTCGTCTGAAATGTATTAAGATGTAATAAAGATTATTCTTCAAATTCATGAATTTCTTCCATCGAGATGTTTTCATTGCAACTGATTGACAAATTGCCCTACATCGACGTAAATAAGCACTGAATTGATCAGTGTTTAGTAGTAGCCATGATAAAAAATCTTTGGCGTTCATACTCGAGCAGGATTCGAACCTACGACCTCCTGATCACCGGACAGGCGTCATCTCCACTAGACCACGGAGCTTTCGCCCGAAAGCAAGTGTTGGTTCTAGTCCTTATAGCATGCAGCGGGTACTGCTTTGTTATTCAAATTCATGAATTTCTTCCGTCGAGATGTTTTCATTGCAACTGATTGACATAATTCAGTGCTTATTTACGTCGATGTAGGGCAGTCCTCACGAATATATCATGTTGTTGTTGATACCTCCAGTGAACTACTTTCACCAAAAACAAACTTTCAAATCACCAAATAAGCTCGTAAATTTTGCTTGAAAAAGTGTGAATCTGCACGGTGAATATATGCTAATGATCGAGCACTTCTTGGCGGAGAGTCAGACGTCACCGAGGCACAACTCTTCCCAGCCGTGTTCTGCTCGTTAGACGGAGTACTGTGTACATTAGTATGGTAAGAATTCGTGCGCGAGAGTGGTTTGTACGCAAAGTAGTATGCAACACGGACGGAAGCTAGAAAAGGACCGTGCCTATTTGATGTCAAGTGCATGGTATATTTGATTTTAAAATATATATCAATTTATGTTTACGATATTAATTTACAGGAATCATATATAACTGAGCTTGAAATATTTTGTTTAAGATAATAAATCACATACTTTCACAATTTATGAAAAATTACAACTGTTCATTTGAACACTTAAATTGGTTTTTAGAGGCACGGTTGTCAACTTGGCGAGTAGGGCATGAATGACGTAGCATCTTTTTGCAGGCTCTTACACGATCGCTTGCAGGAATTATTTTTCAAAATCGCGTACGGAGACAGTTTTTAATTTCCACGCGTATAAACTGGTGAAAGGTTATATTTTTTACTCTTCTTAATATTATCAATACAGTGAAAATCTCAGGACTGCCTCCCTTTAATCATACAATGGCATTACATACCATAATATGCACATGAAACAAAAGCCCAGCTTTAGTGCTTCAGAATAATTCTATAATGTGAATTAGGGATAGAAACAACCAATGTAAAAATCTGAATTAGTATAGTCAATATTGAATATCGTAAAATAAACAAAATGTGAACAATAGTTATAATAAAAATGTTTCTTACACTAAACTGTCTTCAGTTATGGTTTATTGAGAAAAAAAAAGTGTTATCTCATCATTTATTTTTACCATTTATAAATGTAGGGATGTTTCGTGATACAACTTATCTACACATAATCATCATTAATTCTATAATCATAATTCGACATTTTAAAATTCGCTCCTCCCAATGTAAAACAGTACTTTTAACGTATTTAAATGTGTCACTGCATAAAGTAGGCGCTAAATATATCAAACAGACCATAATACAAACTCATCAACACGAAATAAAGCCCTTTCGGTGGGATAAGAATTTTTCTAGACAAACAACAGAAAAAAAAAGTCTGGCAATACAGACCAACACGCCAACAGAAGTCAGAAGAGCGAGATATACAGTCAGAACGAGGTTCAGTCTCTCCTCACTGGATGATAGTACCCCAAATGTTTGAAACGATTGCAACTCTGCTCTGGGATATAGGTCGCGAACCTTTGCAATAACTAGGTCACTCTCAACTGCCCACTCCGACCGTGGGTCCAGGTGTGAAATTCAATACGACATTAAATGTTGAGATGATTGCATTACAGGTGTGGTGGTTGCAAAGGCGCTATTGCACGCTACACAAACAACTGCCAAACACAGAAATGATGTCAGCGAGATGTCATGATCAATGTTTTGTCCAATTCGCTCACTCATCGGGCTTCGTCACTTAATGTGCGAATCCTCGAAATATTTAATTTTATCATCTAAGTGTCCATAAACCCAACGTATCATGTAGATAATAAGTTATGATGTATAGAGAGAAACATTGGATAACTGTATAAGAGAGTGGATGCAGCGTGCAATCGCGTGTTGATTGGACTGTGTAAACACTCCATCCATCAAGATTGATAATAAATCATTATTGATGTAGGCCTATTGTGGGGGGTGGGGTGGGGGGGGGGACGGTTTTTTTTCCACAATACACAGAAATACATAAGCTGTCACCACGTTGCCCTCCCCCTACACCCCCCCCCCCAAGGGTAAAAACCTTGAAGTGTTTACGCTGAAGACCTTTTTCTTTTCTTTTTTTCTTCGCTTGGTAGCTGATGAAACCCGGAAGTGGCACCAGAAGTCTGAAGTGCCCCCCTCCGCCCACTTTTGAAATCGTGGCGTCGGCCATGTGTGTCTATATCTTGCCTGACACTCTTACTACGCCTTGGCAAATAGAGATCCTATACCTACCAACATAATATCATTAGCGCACCGTGATATTTACTGTAAGTGCATATCAGACAAAGTTTAGATCGCAGAGCTCAACAGGATATTACAGTCTGTAAACTTCCTGCTAACGGTATGTATAATAGTGATGTGTTCCTCCTAATAATGTGAACTTCAGCTCCTATACACGTCTGTGCATTACGTGCCATACACTTCCGGTCTCCTAAAGACAATAATAGTCCAATTCTCTATTTCACCCATATTCGCACAACTAAACAGACATTTATACATGTATTCTTGTGCACTTTTATTCTTTGACATCATAACAATAAGTAACAGAATGTAGGTATATAATCATCAAGAATAAGAACCGTCACGCGATTGCTATCACAAGACAGGAACACGCTGAACCATACATATTTCACTACTTTATCGAAGTGCCACTGCCTTCTGTCCCCGAATTACTAATATCGAAAGCGATATATGACATTCTTTGGCATTAATGCTCTCGTATTTGAAGCACAAAAGTTGTGTATCATCTCAGAATAATAAGCTTTCTAATCTATACAATTTCGCCGTTTTCAGAACCTCACGAGAAGTTTCAAGAGTAAAAGAAACAACAGAAACACGGAATCTTGAAATCGAACCTGTAGCTTTAGGGAATGTATATCTTTTGCAAAGGCGGCTCGCAATTGTATGGACTCGCATACGGCGGGCGTTGGACTCGCGCGCACACATCAGTGATCGGATGGGAGCGAGCTGTGCGTGTGCTGAAATTATAGCAAGCCGCCTTTGCAAAAGGCTATAGGGAATACGGACACCACACAATTATAGCAGAGAAAACTCTTTACGTACTTGTTTGCATATCCTATTACGATCCTATTCAGCAGCTTTTACATGAAAATGTGATTTTATATTTCTAATAAAAATGACCTTCATCTTGATAATTCAGAGGCGTATAAAAAAAGTAAACGAAATGACGGCGCAGTACAATAATGTCAAAGGTTGGAAGAATCCATAATTCATTTTGAATGTGGAGTGAAAATGCACTTTATCGCTCGATCCATGACGTCAAGTCCCATCCCCCCCCCCCCCACACTTTTTTTTTCACCAGAGGGGGAGTTTGCAGATGAACGACTCAACGGTGAACTCGTTCTCGATCCCACAGTGGAGATCGTTCCAGTTGTAACCGAACTTGGTGTTGAACGACACACAGTCCTGATTGCCGTCATAATTGTTGGGTTGGCCCGATCCCCAGGAGGTGAAAGTCACGTCAGATCCATCGCTCCATCTCCACGCGCCCTCAACGTCTTCATCGGTAAGACCAATCCATACTCTGGTAGCCACCTGAAGAGGGAAAAACATTAAAGAGAAATTACCACCTACATAAATAGTTTCAAATAGGTACAGAACAAATAAAAACACACAGTCAAACAAATTTACAAGTGTAATTAAGTTTCAGGAAAATCTAACAATCCTTTAAAGTTATGGTGTTTTTAAAGTTTTGGTTACATGACTGGACATATCCATATTCAGTCATCGCGAGATAAGAAGACTAGAAAACAAAATTAATGTCACAAAAGTTGAACAATAGTTATAAAGAAAGGGTACGGCAATTCTTTTTATTGCCGTTAATTTGTTTGAGACATCGTCGACATCGCAGCAATGTGATGGTCACATGGTACGTAGACCAATCATTTAACGGAATGCCATTGATGAGGAAGTTCCAAAGTCAACATACATACCAACGTGGTGACCACCACAACCCGAGAATTTCAGGAACACTGCTGTTATAAACTATTAAACAAATCTGAGATTCAGTATACTTATATTTTATTGAAACTGCCATGTATACACGTGTTGCTAATGACGGACTGTTAAAAACAAAATGAGCAAGACTAACATTGATGGTGAGATGTTTATGATCTTAAAATGTGATGATATGACACTCAAAAACTAGTCGCTATTTTACGCTTTCAAGGTCGCAGTCTTTCTATTATAATTATTTGTGCACATGAGTATTATAGGTTTTCCCGGTCAATTTCATACTTTTGTCATTCAAGTTCCTATTCCGAGCATTCGATTTCACGCATTCCACGCTCGCAGCACTGAATCAGCAATCAAATTCAAAATCCGGTCATTCGAATTCACTATCCGAGCATTCAAATTCACTGTCGGAGCATTCAAATTCACTATCGGAACATTCAAATTCACTATCGGAGCATTCAAATTTAAGAGAGGAGCACGCATTTCATCAATGAGCATTCAAATTCATGTCAAGCTGGCGACGGAATCTCGTCGGTCATTCAAATTCGTGAATAGGCAACCATGTTCCAAATAACTGCATTCAATTTAAAAGAAGTCCTGAATTTAGTTAGTTTGGGGCCGTGTATGCATATGTTTCTCATTTGGCTTTGAATATATTGGGATTTATGATAATTATTCATTTTGCAGTAGAGGTCCACCTGTTCATTGACAATTTTGAACTCGTGCTAAGCAAAAAGGAATATACAGGCACATGTCCCTCGGATTGGACATAAAATGGAGGTCCCATGTGTGAGAAAATCACAACTCATGCACGTAAAAGATCCCACTTCATTTATTCATCGCAGAGAGCAGAACATCCAACTTGACCCCATATGGAAGACCAGCTATTGCAGCTGAATATGGGCCATCTTTTTTGATGGAAAATGAAACAAACAAACAAACATTAGGCACTGTATAGGCCTACAGACGAGCATAATACGGAGGGTTGGTTGACACTTTCGAAGAAAAAAAAAACAATTTCGACTATATTGACACTGATACATGATCATTTTATACGTCTTGTTTGTTGTGTATTGCTGTCTTATTGATTTACTTTTGCGGGACTATTTGAGATCATTTAGTGTCAGTTTGTCTTTGATGAATTGTCATTATGGGGTTGGTGTTGGGGCGTTGTCAGCATGCAGTATCATCAAGAAATATGATTAAATTGTCGTTGTGTTGTTTGGATGCACTGCTGATTGGACATTACAATTTGAAATTTATTGAGATGAAAAAACAAAGAGTACATGAACAGAGAACAATGTAGAACCTGTAAACAATCATAATTACACTATATGCAAGCCTTCATTGGTTGTGTTGGCCCTTTTTGCTTTCTTAAAAGTCGACTCCATCTTCCTCGTTAAATTGATTGCACGAAGTAGGAACTTGATCGCCTAAAAATGAATTTGAACGCTCCAGACAAGCTCATTGGGACTATCACGTGACTATCGCATGAATTTGAATGCCCGTGCAGGAAAGTCGGTGCTCGCATTTTGAATTTGAATGCCCAATCGTGAATTTGATTTCACGAAAACGAAACAGAATGCCCATAAATGAAATTGATCGCTCAGATTCTGAATTTGAATGTCCGAATATTTTCGCGTGCGTGCCCTGCGTGAATTTGAATGCATATTAATGAATTTGGGTGACAAAAGTATGAAATTGACCGGGAAAACCTATATTAAAGAGCGAACCTGTATAATGGAAGCAATGGCGCGTGGGAGAGTTATTCCACAAACGAGGGCATGAGAAGAGACAGAAAGACATTGGAAGAGCAATTGTAACAATAATAGAATGGTGTTATTTACTCAAAGATGACCTCTTCAGTATCATCACTATGCTTTCCTGGTTTCATGACATTTTGCTCCTGCAGCAGTCGCTCCCGAAAAATATCTGCACGCTATTAAAGCCAAACATAAATTCTGCACCCACAAAGATAACCCTATTAAACTCTATAATCCCAATTCCCACATCAAACCAAACCTAAAACCCTATCACAACCCCAACCCTTACCCTAAGTCCATGGAGAAAATAAGGCCAGAGCAATTGCCACGTCACCTCTTCCATCCAAAGGGTACTTATTGTCAACTCAGCATTGCCAGGTAATTGTTTCCACACCGTCCTGTGTCGAAAGGGACGTGATAATTATCATTGGTAAAACATCTTCACCAAGAACGTAATCACAGGACTCGAACTCGGGTCCTTCAAAGGCAAGAGTCTTATCCATTAGAACATAGTGATCCCCCAAGAAACTTACTCTCTTGTTTCGCGTGGTATCATAGAGTACTGTGAGGAAGTCGTGCTCCTCTTGGGAGTGGATTGAAGCCAGATGCCCCAGGCTTAACGTCTTCGTTTCCGAACACGGCACGGAGAAGCCACGGCAGTGCATCTCTGCAACATCCCAGGTCACGTTCTCGAAAGTAAAGAATCTGTCACAATTCAAAGAGGAAATGTAATCCATAGCAACTAAAAGACAAAGGAAAAAAAAGAATACTGCATTTCAAAGTTGTCTTTACGGTTCGCATATTGAAAGTAGGCCCTAAATAGGCAGGATGGTAAAATACATAATTCGTGACAAACGGACGCACACTAAGAAAGTTATGGGATTTTGAATGGTCGCGATACGTACAAAATAGTGCTAATATTTGTGATAACCACATAATAGCAGGACCGTGGAGAGATCAATTAATTCTACATCGTTGTTCTATTAAAGCTAAAATAAATAACAGGGGAGAAAATTCGGGGGAAAAAAGAGATAGAAAGAAATAAGCGTTAGAAAAACCCATGACCGCTCGAGGGCTATACGCATCCACTTATCATTTCCACTAAGTAGAGGGGGATCATTGACCTTTGACACAACCAGTCACGAGCCTTTCAAGAATGCGGTTTTGAATGTTTTATCAAATCAATAACATGAGCCTGTATTCTTCCCATCAATGGAAAAAAGGTTCTCGTGGAAGATTCCTCCCCAAAGCCTTTTCTAAGCGGATGTTCAATTTTCAAAGGCGAAGCACACTTGCCATATAAATACACTCAGCAAAAAAAGAAAGTAAACACTTTTCAAGTTTATATTTCTCATAGAATTTTTGGCTAAATATTAATGTTTTACATACCATATGAAAGGTAATTTAGGTGGCTATCAACGTGGCAAGTCAATATACGCTTGAGTGAGTACTTTTGTTTTTCTCTTCCAAGGCACAAAAGTAAAAATTGCAAAAATGAACAAGTTGTCACCATCATGCGTAAATGCTCTTCCATGTTACAATAAGAACAAAAAACAAATTTAACACAATAAAAAACATGAATTCAGGGGCAAAAATGCACCTATGATCTCTGTAATATCTTTGAAGCTCAAAAAGTCAATAAAGGCTAAAGATAATGGAGGAAAATGAAAAAAATTTCTGTCAAATCCAAATTGAAATGAAATGAGAGAAGAAGCAATTTTAACAAAAATGGTAGGATTTTGAATTGATTCATCTCAAATAAGGAAAATTGTAAATTAGCTTTGGTTCTTGCATTTGTCTCATGAAGTTTTATATTACTAAATTGAATGAATGAGGTAAAGATATTCTGCTCATTTAATAATTTTTGTGCCCTCCGTATGTCATTTGAAGTTTGAGTTAACAGAATATTCTTATTTTCTTTCCTTAAGTTTCCCACTTTGATTTTGCTTAAGGTTATAAAAAGATAAAGACAACGATTGTGTTAAACTGGTCTTTTGTTATCCTTGCTATCTTAAAGGGCATTTGCAAATGAAAGACAATACGTCAATTTTTGCAATTTTTACTTTTTGTGCTCTGGAGGACAAAAACAAATGTGTTTACTCATGCGTAAAGTTTCCCTTTATATTGACCTACTAGGTTAAATAATCAATTGAATTACCTTTAATATGGTATATAATACAATGATTTTCTTCAAAATCTGCAATGAAAAATATGAACTCAAAGAAGTGTTTACTTTCTTCTTTTGCTGAGTGCATTATATTTTTTATCTCGAGGCTGTACAATAAGGCCACATGCGTATAATATTTCATGGCATTCAAGGCCAAACGGCGTAATGATATGTAGTGGTATAGTACGGGTCCTATCTGTGGAGGACCTACCAGCATGTATGAAGAGTGATTATACATTGTAATTCAGTTGACCTGTCGCTCTGCTGAAGAATTCTGCGTTTTCCTTAGTACCTACTTGAAGCATTTGAAACTGACATAAATGTTTCTCAAATGAATCTATTCTAATCTAAATACGGTGATCAGGCGTCAGACAGTTTAGTAACAGCAGGCCGAAATTGCAAGGTGCGGACAAAGCGTTACAGTAAATTCCGAACGTTCGTTATTCTGAAAAAAAAAGAGAGAAAGGTTCGTTCTTCGGACTTTGATTTGTTTTCGAATTATCGAACTTTCAGAATAACTAATTTATTTCTAACGGTTCGTAATTCCGAAATTAGAGCGAGATTCGTTATTCCGAATCTTCTTTAATCCGAAAATAAAGGAGAGTCCGTTCTTCGAACTTTATTTTATTTTGAGAATATCGAGCTTTAGGAATAACAATTTCACTGTCGGAATAACGAACCTTATTTCAGGACATCGAACCTTCAGAATAATGCCAGAAACAACGAACCCTGTAGCTGTTTCATTCTCTGATTCACGAAAATCGAGGTCTAGGTAATTTGTGTTTTTAGGAATAGGCCTAGGTCCTTTAATACCTATTTCAAAATGTAACTGATACCGCGTGAGCGACACCTCTCAACTATTTCTATAAAAAAAAAATCCTTCTCAAAATTACCCTTGCCCATTGATTCTTTGATGATAATAATGTTAATGGAAAGCAAAATGACAGAGATTATGTAGGAGTAAAATAAGAATGGCTTACCGGTAGCAATTATCACCAAAGGGGGTCCAGAACGGAGGGCACCCACAAGCGCTTGCCGACGACGACGGGGGAAGCGTCACCAGCAAAGCCGCAGTAATGGCCAGGATTGATTTCAAGATCGCCATTGCTGTAAGAAATGGAATTCGTAGAATAATGGTGGATCTCTGCTTATGTTTCAGACAGCACTATATTTCTGTATCGACAACTCGCACATAATATGTCACGCTGATTGTATATACATGTAGGCCCTACTCTAATTTTGAGTCTGCGGAATATTAAAGCTAAAAGCATATTATCCGATCTAGGCATTCAAATCAAACACTGACAGTTATATTTCAACACTAATGTTTCTTCACATGGTCTTAAAAGAAAAGAAAAGAAAAGAAAGAAACATACTTGCAAACGAGAGTCAAATTTGTATTAGTTTTATAATTGAAGCGATTCATCTGACGCCAGGAAGTGATAATCTTCGTTAACTTTAATGCATAGAAAATGCGTATCATTCCAAACCATAATACAAACCCATCACCACCAAAGCCCCGCAACGGAGGAAGAATGTTTTTTCAGAGAAACAACAGCCAGACATCTGGTAATACAAACCAACAGAATAATTGATTCCGTGTGAAGAGAATGTGAGAGAGAATGTCAGAAGGAGATCCAGTCCCTCTTATATAATCACGTACACACCGAATGAGAGTACCCAAGGAGTTAACTCTTTGGAGTACCGCAACGGTTCAAAACAAACGATTGCATTTACCCTTAGATAATACATAGCTCGTTCTGTGAACCTTTGCGTTAATTAAGGCTACTCCCGCGCCGATGGTGGGTCCAGGTATGAAATTTGATAGGGCACTTTGTAATTGGCTCACGTGCCCATCGGTACAAATGACCTTTCTATCTTCTGACGCAGGTACTTCGCTGTCCCCGCATGTCGCTCGTAGCTGAAAATGCTCTCACGCAGGTCACACGGAATACACGCAAGTAGCAGGTAAATAGCACGCGTCTAGCAGTAAGACGCAAATACGGAACCCGCCAACATCCCTGCTTGCTGGAAAATCCCTACTCGCAACAAGCCCGCGTAGCTTACCCGGAAAGGTGTGACAGGGCCTTATGACGAAGTACATCTTTGTTGTTTGATAAAATCCCGCTGCCCGGAATGAACTCATGAACAATGAACTCTCGCCCTTTGCCTATTATTAGGCCTACCATGTTTTACCTCACACGTAATTTTCATTATGACCGGTCATTAGGAAAATTACGTGTGAGGCAAAATTAATGCCTGGTCATGTATACGCTCTCAACCATTCATTTGATTAGGATCTGCCTTTGCATCGCACATAGATTTCTCATTTGTTGGTCTGACTTGTACGAAAATTTGATAATGATCTGTATAAGCTTATTCTTCTTATCATTACATTCAATGAGACACCGAATAGAATTTACCTTCAGTAGGCTAAGACTGATTAATATTCTCAGAATATTTCTGATAAATAGTAATCGTACACCAGTGCACCTCAGAGATAGATCCAGTGAGGTGGAAGAGATATCTCTCTTTCACCTCTCCACTTGGTATAAAGGGGAAGATGGATTCCAATGTCTTTTGTTAATCATGTTAGTTTACACTTAAGCAATGATTGACAGAAAATGTCTTGAATTCTTAAAATTTCACGTTTTCCCACAAATAATCTCTGCAGTGCCTGAAATCATTTTCTTGACTAAAGATTCTCTAGGGAAAGTTATGGGCAATGGGATCAAAGATCCAAGGTCAAGTGAAAAGGCTAAAATTTCATTTTTTTTTCTTCATATCCTTTAAAAAAGAAATCCACCCCCAGAATGAATAAATTTCAAAAGTAAGAGAAAAGTATTTCCTACAGAAAGACACAAAAATGACAAATATCGGATAAGAAATAAGCAAGATATGACATTTTGAAATTTCACAATTTTTCGGAAAACATTTCTTGACAAGTCCGTACGAATATTCCAATGAGCAAGTTGCTGAAGTAAATACCCTCGCATTTTTTCATGGATGTTATATATGAAATCTTTGGGGAAATTGTTATTTTTAGATAATATAGGTAAAAGCATGTTCTCATACCAAGATATATCAGAGTTAACATTTGTTCTTTTTTATCCTGGGTAGTTTTAAGGCAAGTTTTATATCTATGCAGCTGAAATATGAGATTTTTTTTTTGGTCGATTCTGTATATTATGATATGAATAAGAAATTTTGAGAGCATGACCTCATCAACTTGAACATTTGAACATTCATAAGGATTGGTCAAGATATGTTTTCCCAAAAATTGTGAAATTTCAAAATGCCATATCTTTTTGATTTTTTATCCGATTTTTGTCATTTCTATATTGTTCTGTAGGGAATATGTTTCTCTTTCTTTTGAATTTAGTTACTTTTGGGGTGGATTTAGTCTTTTTTAATGGTTTGAGGTATATATCCAAGCTGCCTGACAATGATTATATGACTTAAATGACAATGACACTCTAAGTCGTGTGCAAAGACACGTGACATAAAACAAAACACAAACATATACAACAACAACTAAATTAATTGATATTTGCAAGGAAACAAAAATGATTATGATAATGGATCAAGAGCACTTTCGAAATTATTGCCCTCATTTAGCGTGTGCAAAAAAAAAAAAACTCTCTCACACACACTATACAATTAAAGTAACATGGTCCGATGATCTGAAAAGTATAACTTGTCAAACTTTAATTCAAGGGCAACTTTACCAGGTGATTACATTGAGAGCTTGACGGGAAGGACGATACGAAAGCCTCTTTAGGATAAACCTTAAAAATGACATGCTTCATAAACCCTCACACACACACACACACACACACACACGCACACACACACGCATGCACACACACACACACACACACAAACACACACACACCTTGAAAAAACGATAGTTCCGCTACCCTCTGCCAAGGGCTCCACCTCCAAGCACTGAGCTTTCCTATACATCGTCTATGCGTTGTCTCATAGCAATAATGTCAAGTATAGTATGTGTTGTGATTGGTTAGATTGCATCACGTGATCGTGTGCAAATTTCTGCTTGGGGCCCCGCCGTTATATCCTATTCCGTTGTTTTGGCACGTAGAATCATGTGTATATATTAAATGGAAGAAGTGGATTCAAGATTTCATTGGAATTTCAGCGCTTCGAAAATTCAATTTCAAGTTTTTGGTGTTCAGAGTGTTCCGGGATTGAAGAGCTGACATTTGTATATTGCAGTTCATTTTGTTTTAAAGGTAAGAAACTTTTGTATCTGAATAGTTGAAGAATGGGAAACCCGAGTTTCATCCCAGCCATATTATTAAATTTGAGATAGGAATCTTCAGTGAAGATTGTTTGGTATTCGATCTGGGAATAGAACGAAAGGAACAGTAAACAAAATGTTGTCGCTCTGTTGCTGATAATAATGTGGATGGCATGTGATGAGGTGTTTCAGCTTCACTAACCTTGATAAATGAGATATACCCTTTCATCAATCAAATTTCCAGGGTAGGTTCTTCTGCTCAAATTCTGTCAAAGGGTCCGCAAAGCCAGACTACGTGTTCTTGTCACTCAAAAAATCACCTATTTTCCATACACGTACCCAATAAAATAAAATATAGTCCCCTCAAATTCCATCAGAAAAGCTTTCATCTTCCAACCTAAATGCAGTTTGTAGAGGAATTTATACTCAATATCTACAGCTATTCAGTTTTTTTTTTGCCAAACTACATCATTGATTTTTCATCAATTTTTTCCTCATTTATTTTGGCATCTTTGGTACGAATTTGTGAAGGGGTCTGGGACAGTCCATTTTATTTACAGGTGTGAGTTTTATAGTGGAGGTCATATTTCTTATTTGACTTTTTAACATCATAAATGTGTTTTTGATGATATTTGGCCCTACATCATATGAGAAATTACACATTCAAGGGTTATAAAGCTTCTCAAAGGGACACTTTTGAAAATCATGCTCTTTGGGGTTTTGTTTTCTAACATATTATTTTGCAGTGTTGATCAGTTCTTGACAAGATGAATACATAGATGCAGGCAGTTATCCTTGATTATGGGGGGTGTCATCATCATCTTATTGCCTACAAAGTACTTTAAAAGACTTTGTTTTGTCAAACAGACTAACTTTATGTATTTTGAGCTGTTTCAATGGTAGCCAAAACAAAGAAATACATTAAAATAACACAGTCATTCAAAGTTGTGTGATACTGATGACTGCTACATGTATGTACAAAGATCTATATAGTACCACAACAACATAATAAGAAAACAAATTGTAGCCAAGCAGAGTTGAGGGGGGGGGGGGATAGAGGAGAGGGGTGGGGGTTGGAAGGAGAAGGGGGAGGGAGGAAGAGATCTGACACAATAGATCAACATAAACCAGCAGAGCTCGTATGGGATGATCAATACTTCCCATAGACTTGTGTGCATTGCGTGCATTCTCTATAGGGCTCACACGGGTAAATAATTCCCCATAGAGACGTGTGTTAAAATTCTAATTTCAAAAATTCTGTAAAATCACTGGGAGAAATGAGGTGTTTCAGCTTCACTAACCTGGATAAATGAGATATATCCTTTCATCAATCAAATTTCCAGGGTAGGTTCTTCTGCTCAAATTCTGTCAAAGGGTCCGCAAAGCCAGACTACGTGTTCTTGTCACTCAAAAATTCACCTATAGTTTCCGTACACGTACCCTATAAAATATAGTCCCCTCAAATTCCATCAGAAAAGCTTTCATCTTCCAATCAAAATGCAGTTTGTAGAGGAATTCATACTCAATATGTACAGCTATTCAGTTTTCTTTGCCAAACTACATCATTGATTTTTAATTAATGTTTTCCTTCATTTATTTTGGTATCTTTGGTACGAATTTATGAAGGGTTCTGGGACAGTCCATTTTATTTACAGATGTGAGCCCTATAGCTAAGGCTACATCTCTTAACGGAATTTGTTCAAATTTGGTATGAAGGTCTACTATGATATGAGCTACAAGTCGAAATATTTTGGATGTGTGTAACTTAAAGTAATGCTTTTATACATCCACTTTTTTACAGGGACAAATATCACATTTTGATTTTTGCCTTGCTTCCTCTCCTGCAATCAACTTTTTTTTTTTTGAATGAGAGAGAGAGAGTAAGCATATTCTACCATACTCTCCTACAAAATATATATTTTTAACATTAAAAAAAAAGATGTCACGCGTTCACACCGCATTAAACTTCGTTTGGCGCCGTGTATCTGATAGCCTGTTATACAGACATTTGGTTCTTTCCTTCTTTCTTACACTCCTATTTCTTCTCTTTTTTTTTAAGTATGATATTATTCTTCTCTCGCGTCGCTACACTTTTCCCAGCCACTGCAGAACACAGGCTCTGGCACATGGGGTGTAATCGTGGAGATCATGACAATGTACAGGGTTGTGGTAGCAGCTAGGGTGCAGTTTAGTAGGGGTTCCATTGTCTGGGGAGCCTCCCCGCAGTCGCATTCTGTGGATCCATCATGGTTGTATCCCCATTTCTGCATCAGGGCTTTGCATCTCCCAACTCCTGTTCTAAGGCGATTCAGGCAGCGCCAATTTTGCCATGGCTCACTGGCACCTGTTGGGAGGGATTCCTTTGGCTCAAAAGAGAGGTTATGGGGTTTCTCCTGTAGATGTTTTGACCAGGCTTCTATCCTGCAGCTCTGGGGATTGCCATCCAGGGGTTGTACAGAGTGTAGAAAACTCTTCCTGGATTTTAGCCTTTTTGGTGGAGGAACATGCTGGAAAAGTGGATGGCGACTGTCATCTTCCTGTTTTGTGCGTTCCACTCTTGAAGATACATCTCTTCTGACTGTAGGAGGGGCAATTCCACACAGCAGGTAGAGGTCATCAGTTCGGGTAGGCTTGAGACAACCAGAGATGGCCCTACAAGCTGTATTTAGAACAGGGTTCAGCTTCTTGGCATGTGAGGAACGTCCCCAGACAGGGCATGCATATTCGGCTGCAGAGTAACACAGGGCAAGGGCAGTGCTGCGGATGGTTCCTGGGTCTGTTCCCCACTTGGAGTTTGCCAGCTTTCTCAAGATGTTATTCCTGGCTCCCACCTTTGCCTTTGTATTGCTGACAAGGTCCTTGAAACTGAGAGTGCGGTCTAGAGTGACTCCTAGATACACTGGTTTGTCTATGTATTCTAGTCTCTTGCCATACCAGTGGACCGTCAGTTTGCGGTTTGCATCACGACCCTTGAGATGGAAAGCACTGACTTGAGTCTTATCTGGATTTGCCCGAAGATGGTTTACAGCATAGTAGGTGGTCAGGCCCTCTAGTGCTTCACTTAGCGTTCTTTCGAGATCCAGAAATGACTGGGACTGAGACGCTATGCACAGGTCGTCTGCATACAGGAAGCTCCTGGTGTTCTGGTGGATGGGTTGATCATTTGTGCAAATGTTGAACAAGAGTGGAGCAAGAACGCTGCCTTGCGGAAGCCCATTTTTCTGTCTGCGCCATCTGCTTCGATCTCCACTGAGATCAACAAAGAAGCGTCTGTTCTCCAGCATGTTTTGGATCAGAGAAGTCAGGCTGGCATCATGTGTAATCTTGTACAGCTTCTGCACGAGTACTCTGTGGTTGACTGTATCGGAAGCTGCAGACAAGTCAACAAAAGCAGCACCAGTTATGAGTCCTTTCTCATAACCATCCTCAATAAATTGGGTTATGTTAAGCAGTTGGCTTGTGCAGGACTTTCCAGGTCTGAAACCCGCTTGCTCAGGGATCAGCTGCTGATCAATAATGGGTGCCATGCGATTCAGGAGTAGTCTCTCAAACAATTTGTATGTATGACAGAGCAGGGAGATGGGTCGGAAATTCTTCGGGATGGCAGGATCTTTGCCAGGCTTCAGGATAGCCACAATCTTTGCCCGCCTCCATATCTTAGGTAGCTTGTTGGTTATCAGAAAGCTGTTGAACAGGTCTAGAAGCCACTTGAGAGCCACTGGTCCTAGGTGTTTAACTTGTTCACACAGGATGTCATCAAGACCAGCTGCTTTGTTGTTTTTTCATTGTCTTGATGCCAACAATTAGCTCGTTCATTGTGAAGGCTCTGGTGAGGTCAGAAAATTCCTTGTTTTCTTCAGATGGCTTTGGTAGTTTAGTTCTCCGAGGATGATGGTTTGGGTTTCCCCGGCTATTCAAAAGGAGTTGATGATCGACTTGATCTGCTGTGACTTCAGAGCGTGGTTGGGCTTTCGTGTAGTCATTTCCCAGCTTCCTAATTGTCTTCCACGCTTTCCTGCTACTGTGAGTCATGTTGGTAGACTCGATCAATTCTTGCCAGCTCCTTCGCCTCTCTGACGACACTGCATCGATAAGACTTTCCCCAACTTCCAAAGTATCATCTCCAAAGGGATTTGCCTGGAAGAGATTGATATACTCCTTGTAGAGTATGATATTATGCATGTGTGCTTGAGTACCTTGTTGTACATGTTGTATGTTACCGTGTGCGATTTGGGCATGAAATGATGGGTTTTAATTTGATATAATGTGGTTTAATTTCTTCTACACTGCAAAAAGTCCGGTGTTAAATAGTGAACACCGAGCTGGTGTTAAATTTTCGGTGCTCATTTATGGTGTTAAATTAATACCTCCGGGTGTCATTTCCAAATTTTAAACTGTTTTTTGAAGAGTTTTCTTAGTAACTGCACTTCTTGTTGATTTTTGATTTAAACAAGACGATCAAGAATTTTACATTAAAACACTAGATTTTTGAAAAGAAAATGTGAAAATAAATTTACACCAAAGTAAACACCAGCTGGTGTGGTCTCTTATTGAAGCTGGACGGGTGTTAAACCATTGATATTAACACCAACAAATATCAAATCAACACCATGTGGTGTCATTTTTTAATTAACACCAGTACAGTGTCAAAATAACACCAGGTACAGTGTCAAATTAACACCACGAAGTGTCAAGTGAACACTATTCAACACCATCACAGTGCGTTTTTAACACCTGTGGGTGTGGTCCTTTATTGAAGTTTGATCGGTGTTAGATTTAACACCCGTGGTGTTAAATCTAACACCGATGTTTTTACAGTGTACCATTCAGTATTCATTTGTAGATGAAGGCCATGAGGCACTATACTTTCAAATTAATCAAGCGTTTGTGGTGATGCATGGAAAACTCGCCTTTTAATTTACGTGCGATGCGCATGATGGATACATTTTATCTAGAGGACACTAATTAGCTTGATGTTGCCTTTCCGTTCCATTCGGGTTACGCAATTTCCTGATCCACTTTATCTGACACAATCTTTCTGACACACTTTTTTTGCCATTCACTTTGTACACGGGGCAGTTTTCATGAGACGGCCTCTGTTATTGTGCTACTGTGCTAATGAATATTCAAGACTATGGTATGGCTTGTCGAACGTCGCGCTCAAGGCCGGCCAATAAGAGGCGGCCAGGAGCTGGTGAGCTGGAGGCGCGCGGCAATTTCTAAACTCATCCACGTTTAGGCCTTGCTACTACGTGCGCTTCGAGTACTCCTTTTTTTTTTCAGCTGCTCATCCACGTACGGGCCTCTGTGTGACAATGAATGAATGAATGACAATGACAATGAATTTTATTCTTGAACGGCTCCGCCAGGGGGCATGGAAGAATAACAAACAGGTAAATGTTTTATGGCAAAACAAAGCATAAATAAAAACGTAATACAAAAAGCATCTGTACATATCATGAACTTCATAAGGCAAACAACGACAGTTAACAAAAAAAAAAAAAACAACGACCGAATAAGTGAAACAATCGGTACTTAATGGCAAACAGTGGCAGTAGTATCTTACAATAATGTAAAAGGAAAGTAATGATCTGACAGAAACGTGACAATTTCTTTAAAACTCTTATGTTCTTAGAATTAAAAAGCTGCTTCATTTTCAAGACATAATCTGTAATTTCGTGCCTGCCTAGTAAGTCGGCAGTGAACTTGGGCGCGATTTTCCCTACGGCGCGATCTACACGCGAAGGGTATTCATACGTCATTGAAAAAACTGCCTGTGTCATTCCCACTAGACAGGTCGGGATGATGCATGTACACTTGTGGGAATGTGCACTTAGTTGACTCAGTACAGCACTATTCATGTGAATTTTATGAAAAGAAATAATAAACTGTGAAGGAATTATGAAAAAAGATATGTTTCTGTGTATTTTATTCATAAATCCTCTTCATTTCAACCCATCTGTAATCACATCGTACCCACTTATAAATCGACGTGTCCATAACTTCCTGGAGCCGCCTCCCAACCCCCAGATGGCTCTGGAACATTCCATTCAATGACGGGGGTTTTATTTTGCAATGTTATCAAATAACTCTCAAGTAAGCAAATTCTTGCCATAGCTAATCTATTTTAGAATAAAATCGTAATCTATCTATGCTTAGATAACCTAATTCAAATTGGCAGAGACATAGACAAATATTTGTTTTACAATCGTGATACGTTCAACTACTCATCTGTGCTGAAATCCGCATCGCTATCGCTCAAACTTCGATCGCGGTGCCGGTGGCTTGTGTGTGTTTACAACATGTGTGCATATGGAGGAAGCATGGGGCTGAAACAGCACCGCGTGGTGAGGTAAAAAACAAATCGGACGTAAGAAGTCGTACATTCAAGAGCTAAACAGACAAATAGCGAAATCAAAGTCCACTGAAAAGGTCTTGACACTGTAATGTATGTTCCAAAGTCATGTCTGGCTTAGTTTCGAGAGAATTTTCTACACTTGTGAAGGTTTTCTTTGCAAGAGATCAGGAGTGAGATCGGTGAAGTAGCTAAACGTGTACTCTATGTGACTGTTGCATCCATGCGTGCACGTGGCTGGGAGAGTGCGGCAAGAACGCTAGGAATGCTCCACCAGCAGGTACGGTGGGCTGCAAATTCTTGGGGGCAAAATAGACTTCATTGTTCAGCCCGTCTAGTATTTATATATTCGTAATAACTCTAATTCTTCATAAAATCACGATAAAAATATTTCATATATTCATAATACATTTTAGAAGCGTAATATGAAAATATTTTGACTTTTTTTTTTTGCAATCCAAAGAAAAAAATATTTTGAATAAAATATTAATAATAAATAATAGTTCTTGACTCAAGTCTAAACTTCGTTCGTCTTCTTGCAGTTACCCCGCAGTTGCCCATGGATACGACGCATAAATAATTAGCTGTTTGCGGAGTCATTCCTACCCTACTGCCTCTGTTCAAATTGAGAGCGATTGTGATTTTATCGGTGGCATTTATAGTTTCATGACCTCATCCAATAAAACTAGACAAATTTAAACATCAAATGTTGTGACAGTTTTTGTCAGAATTCCGTATCAATATCACTTGTTGCCACGATAGTTTTCAGATTTCACTAGCTTCATTATCGAAGCTGTTCTGGCTGTTGGACATTTGAAAGAAACTGCTTTGTAAGAAATCACCTTTTATTTATTATTTGTTTTTCACACACAAAAATTTTGATGATTTACGTAATCTTCTAAAACTATTCTAATGTCATAATATTTCATGATGGTATGTGTTCTGTCCTTTACATGGCAAGATGGGATTTTTTGTTCTTCCATCCAGGGTCAAAGAAGGAAGTGACAGGAAGGAAACCAACACGATAGGGAGGAAATGAAAAGGATAGAATGAAACACCTGCTCAGCGGGCTCTTTTTTATTGATTTTTTACAATGGTGAATGCAGTACATCAGAATTTTAAATACAGTTCTAAATAATTTATTATTTGAAAAAATGAGCAAAGAAAATGGGATATCATCGAGTTCTAAATGAAAACTAAATC
This sequence comes from Diadema antillarum, assembly GCF_040938485.1. Lineage (NCBI taxonomy): Eukaryota > Metazoa > Echinodermata > Echinoidea > Diadematoida > Diadematidae > Diadema > Diadema antillarum. Next base: position 90,795 of record NW_027272161.1, on the reverse strand, counting down.
AGCATCGCCATTTAGATCTAATATTTACTACAGAATAACCTGATGCAACCTTATTGTCAAGCTTTTGGTTGAGTTTCTTTACAGAAACGAATTTTTGGAGCACTAACCCAAGAGAACAACCAAAAGGTTTTAAAAAATATGATGAAATGCAGGTCTCTAGACCACTCCTGTGCATGAGCGAGCAACAGCCCCCGTGGACAGTGTCACTCTCGTCCTTGGCCTAGGCTAGGCTACTCGTGTCGTTCTCGCCATCATCATAGTCACACGAAATAATATTGCATCAAAAGGGTTCGTATAAGAATCATTATGATCATCATCACTATCATCTCAACCACAGCAAAACCCTGAATATCATTCCCACCATAGTCACTCCCAGCTCACAAAAAACACATCAGCAAACGTACAGACATCGCAGACTTTGTAGCTAACTACGTTAGACTTTAGATCAATGTTAGTTGTACACAAAATGAAACGGAGGTGGAAAACTAGTAATGAATACACTTAGATCATCAACGATGGCATTTTACCGTAGAAAAAATACACTGAACATCTTGCACCGCAAAAAATTTGAGGTAAAAAAAAACTACATTGAGGAAAACTAGGGTGAAAACCCGCTGCTTGGAAGACGAACGATGAAGGACACTGTACGGTAAAAATGCACACGGAAACAAACGAGTGGGTACCATACAAAGTATGAATGTTCTCGCACACACGTAGATAATCTACATCGTGTTCAATCAAAAAATCAACAAACACTCGAACAAAAAACTCACCTCTAAATTGTTGCAAACGAGATAATCACTTCAAAAAATGGGGGAAAAAACACTTGTGGTAGTACGATTGTACTCTAAGAATAACAGAGATAAGATGATACGAAAGCAAAAGAGAGAAAAAGAGAGAGAAATGGACAGGAAACCTGCAGAAGTTATGCCACACTCACTGGCACTAAACTGCAATTCGACACACACACGCACACAGGTAATCAGAAATCGTCATGAACCCCCCTCAGTCAGTCCGCAGCGCGAGCGAAAACGCACGTATTTATTCAAGTCGTATGCACGGCTGAGCGGTGCTTGCATACGTAATGAGCAGATACATGGTCATGAATAAATCCGTGTAGAACGAGTATTTCTTGTCAGTTTTCGACACTTTTAGTATCGACTGAAAGAAAAAACATTAGCAAATATGCTCATGATCAAAATAAAACGGAAAAGAAGAATATAGAAGATCAAAATCTCTCTCGAAGTTCGGTATTGTATTCAAAAATATTCCTTCACGTTTGACGCCAAAAAAAAAAAATAACCTGAAATCTTTCATGCCCCTCTAAAATATGGTGAAGACTATGTCCGCTAAAGCATATAGTATCACAATAAGGGCACGTTTTTCTCATCTCCATTTCAATACAGGTCAGGAACTTGCAAAATTCAGAGACATGTCTAGCGTCGAGTTTAAAAAAAGATTATCCTCGCGTTCGCACTGGAATTCCGGGTCTGTGATTGGTCGAAATCTGTCGCAAGACGCGGCGTGTCGCATTGCGTATAGTCCAAGAGCATTAGGTCAAAAAAGGCTTAAACCTGGACATTTTTGGTAACAAGCTGATTTTTTTCAGGATAGGTCCCAGAAAAAATGTCTAGAATAACATACTAAAAGTCCTCATTAATCCTCTTTGAGCGTTTTCCGCAATCCAAGATGGCGTCCAAAATGGCCGTCATATCCAGAAATTCTTATAACTTTTCAACCAGAGAACCATAGTACAAAATTTAAAATGTCTAAATATATGTTTTTAAGCATGAAGAACTCAATAAAACACATATAAAGAGATTTTGATGCGCGCAAGTACGGTAATCCAAGATGGCGTCCAAAATGGCCGCCATATTTTGAAATTCTTATAACTTTCCAGCCAGGTACCGCACATACCAAATTTAGATGTCTAATGTTTTGAAGGATGAAGAACTCAGTAAAATACATATTAAGAGATGTTGACGGACACAAGTACCGTAATCCAAGATGGCGTCCAAAATGGCCGCCATTTCCTTAAATACATATAACTTTTCAACTAGGCAACCCAATACAAGCGTCTATGTTTCGAAACATAAAGAACTCAATGAAATACATATTAAGAGGATGTTGACGCACGCATGTCCCGATTAAACCGCTCGACCTCTTCCTAAAATGCAAAATGGCGTGCAAAATGGCCGGCAGTCACAATTTTATCTCACAATTATGTAAATGTTAGTATAGTTTATAAGAAACATTTTTATTTAAAAATAGTTCTTATGAGTAAAGTATACAAATAAAATATTTGGATGTTAAACTCAAAGAGTGTGTCCTTGTTACGAGAGAAACATTTCACCATCGTATTTGTTGCTAAACAGAGAGCCTACTAGATCTTTTTACCACATGGTCTATTTTCGTCACCTCAAGCACATGGAATGAAAATTAAGTGCTAGCCCTTTTTTACTACCAACGCATTTGGTGTCTACCATGAGGTGAGTTCCATTTGAAACTGTCAGTTATCACTCAAGAAGTAAAAACAATTCTTGCTGATGTCTGTGCTACATAAATGTTGAAAATGAGTGTCTGCATGTGCGACAAAATAATGTGTAATTCATCACACGACAGTGAATTTCTTCGCTGCACGTATATTGCTCCACCTATTAAAACAAAGTGTCTAAATTATCTTATTCATTTCGTGTAGATTAGGTAAAACTATATTATAGATAGAAATCAGAGAATGTGGCACTGGAATACTCCTCTCCTACACGAGGGATCTTCTTTTTTTTTACTCGAAAGTGAAACATATAGCGCAAACGTTTGGTTAGATATTGAATTGCTTCCATCAAAGAGTAGGAAATATATAAAGTATAGTATTCAGGGAAATGGGCAATATATGGGAGGGTGTGAAAGGGGGATTCCCTCCCCCTCCCCCCAACATCAGGAAGATTTTGCATTTTCAGACTTGATATTCAGACATCTGATGCACCCTATTGGTGAAATTTTAAATTTTTGTTTCCATTAAAAAAGGAACAAAAAGTTATGTAATCATGGAAGTGCGCGGTCATAGGGTTGCCCGCTCCCACACGAGGGCAAAATTTCGTATTTTCAGACCCTAAATTTACAGATCTGTTGCACCTTTTTGGTGAAATATCTGATATTTGTTTTATATTTAACGCTAGAAGAAATATATATTCAGGAAAGTATCGGGGAGGGGGAAGTATGTGGGGAGAAAACTCCTTCCCATACGATTGAGAATTTGGCATTTTCCAATTTGAAATTCAGAGATTGAGCGCACTCTTTTGGTGAAATATCTGAGATTTGTTTTTGTCCTAAAATTAAGAAAATATATTTAGTGTATTAGTGGAAATATGCCGGGGAGGTGCAGGAGAGGTGTATGGGGGTGATGCACCCTCCCACAAAATGGATTTTCATTTTTTTGGTCAGGTTACGGGTTTAAGTATGGTGCCCAATGTTGGTGACATACTAGATTTTTGTTTCTATTAAAGAGTGTAAGTAGAATAAAGAATAAAGACTAGCATATCCAAGGCAATGAGCTAGTAGAGGATGGGGGGGGGGGGGGGGAATCCCTTTCGACTGGAGGGAGTTTTGCATTTCTTTGATCATTAACCGGCCTATTGCACCTTTGGTGTTATATTGATTGTCCATCCTCAAAGAGTAGATAATTCATAGTCTCAGTATCCCCATCCCCTCCAACTCCAGGGAGCTTTTATACTTGAATTGAAATGAAAATAATTATAATCATTTACACACATTTCATGGAATATTTGGGAATTGTTAATCAAAGGGGTATTTAATTTATATTGGGGATGTGAGCGGTGGAAGGGTTTTGTAGGAAGGACAAATTACCCTTACTTTTGCATTTTGTAAGTGAAAGATCTAGTGCACACATTTTGATGACATATTCGGAAATTTGTTAATCTCAAAAGTGTACAAAGTCTATGGAAAGGGGCCGAGCGAGGGACGTTTTGCATTTTTATGATTGCAATTCAATGCCAAAGTGCATATGATGAATATTTGGGAAATAATGATTGTATATAGGCCATCCCTTTCCACAAGGGGAGGGGGAATGCATCCAAGCGAACCTATACCCGTGTTGTGCACATTTGAGGGAAAGATTCCACTGGACCTTCTGAGTTTTTGAATCTCGAACATTATGTTGAATATCTTTGTCTCTTGGTAAACAAACGGCGGCCATTACGGGCAACATTTGGTTTTCGCGAAGAACTCACGAGGTTTTATTTGTACTTACGTGCTTCATGATCACTGTATAAGTATTTTGTTAGGTTCCTTATGTCTCAAAATATATATTTATACATTTAAGTGCGCATCGATCGCGGTTACCTAGTTACAGGCTTATGAGAAAAACAGGAAATGGCAGCCATTTTGGACGCCATTTTGGATTTCTGAAAGTGCTTAAGTGCTTTATCTGTGTTTCAAAATCTCCGAATAAGTATTATATTTGGTTCCCTGTGACTAAAAACGTATATTTCGACATTCAAAGTGTGTACAGTTGAAATCTACTTGCAAAATTATGATTAAAAAAAAATCTGAAAATGGCGGCCATTTTGGACGCCATCTTGGATTACGGTACTTGCGTGCTTCAACAACTCTTAATATGTATTTTATTGAGTTCTTCATCCTTTAAAACATATATCTAGACATTTAAATTTTGTATTTGGGTTACCTGGCTGAAAAGTTATAAGAATTTCAGAAAATGGCGGCCATTTTGAACGCCATCTTGGATTACGGTACTTGCGTGCATCAATATCTCTTGATATGTGTTTTATTGAGTTCTTCATGCTTCAAAACATATATTTAGACATTTAAATTTTGTATTTTGGTTCTCTGGTTGAAAAGTTATAAGAATTTCTGGATATGGCGGCCATTTTGGACGCCATCTTGGATTGCGGAAAACGCTCAAAGATGATTTATGAGGACTTTTAGTATGTTATTCTAGACATTTTTCTGGACCTATCCTGAAAAATCAGCTTGTTACCAAAAATGTCCAGGTTAAAACTAATGCTCTTGGACTAAAGGCACATGAATGCTTTATCAATTATTCATGTGGATTGCCCTGAGCACTGCTAGTCTGAATTCTTGACACAGGGTGAAATGCATGCACATGAAAGAAGTAAGCACATGTTTCCATGTGCTTGCACACACCACATTTCAGAATGAACAAAGACTAGCTGCGATAGTGGAATTCCTCATGAAGCATTCCAATCCTGGTCATTGTCCACGACCATTGTCTGAGTATCAACAACACACTCCACGCGTGTTCATTCACTACCCCACTTTCGGTAAGAAAACATAATTTGCCTTGTTTTCAACAGGAAAATTCACAACCTTAAAAATGATGCCCCTCTTCGTTTTTTAATTGATCATACTCGCTCAAGTTTCACGATTGTGAAATCGAAGAAATTACGGAGATCTATTTTCAATACCAGTCAGGAACTAGCAAAACATCAAACTATGATCTAAAAGCTTCTTGAACACTGGCAAAATAATCGTTTACTTTGATGCTCAAATGGACTACTATATTGAGATCAAAAATAGGGAAATTATGTATCAAATTAATGAGCATAATCAGCTCTATAACTTACCCAACCATCCTGGGTCAAACAATGCACTGCGAAAGCTATGAAAGCTGTTGTTGCGACCTCTGCAAAGACTCTCGCAAAGTATCGCGAAATCTCGTCAGTCTCAAGGGCACAAACTGCGCAAACGTGATTCTGAATAAAATTGTCGTTCGTGCCTCATTATCGCACGCGCTGCGGACTGACTGCCCTTGAGGAAATTGATATCACGATACCACGCGTAAGTCAATAGCTAAAAGCCAATCACAGACACAGAATCAGACCGAGTGACTCATTATGAAAAAAAAAATCGTAAGGCTGTTGAATATTCATTAGCACATTAGCCAATAACAGAGGCCGTCTCATGAAAACTGCCCCGTGTACAAAATGAATGGCAAAAAAAAAAAAGTGTGTCAGAAAGAGTGCGTCAGATGAAGTGGGTCAGGAAATGGCGTAACCCGTTACATTCCCCGACTACTTTCAGGATGTATCTCAAGTATGTATATATTCCATCTGAAGACTAGAAACACTCAAGATTTCTATAAAAGTGACGTGAATACACACAAAATAATGACTGAGAAGTATGTCATAGAAAAAAAAATCGTAATTAAAGAAATACATAATTATGTTTCAATTAAGATACACGGAATAATCTCCATAGCGACAGAGTGAATGCGATATAGAAGATATCAATGAACATGAGAGCGGGGTGATTGGTTCAACTGCTATAAATCCATGGTTCTTGTCAATATCGATCCTATTTACCTCATGATGGGTTGATGAAAAAATGAATTAGAGTCTGGCGCGATATAGGCCTATAGGAAGCCACTGCTCCATACGAAGAAATACACAAGGTGTCACCACTTTGCTCATGAAACCCGGAAGTGCCCCCCCCTACACACACACACACACACACACACACACACACACGCGCGCGCATTTGAAAATGTGGCGCCGGCGGTGTAATTAGATGGAGCACGGAAATTATACTCTCTTCTTCGATTTTTCTTAAATATTCTATTAGTCTACTACCGTAGGCCCAAAACAAACACACACGCACGCACACACACACACACACACACACACACCCGTCTCCGGCTTTTGGAGTTAGACTTTAATACTGAAAGCAATCTTCTTGATTGCTGATTAATATTGTGGCGTCGCACAACAGTCTATGTAATTTCTCCTCTTTCTTGTGTACATGGAGGAGTGTGTTGCAATGTTAATTCCTCTCTCCCTCTCGCTCTCTCTCTCTAATTACCCAGAGTCCCGGAGTATACTGCAGTTTTCGAGATGCAAGTTTTTAAACGACTTCCAATCGAAATGGTGATATGCATCGTCGCATTTCATGGAGGTCAGTTTGTTAACTTTTTTTAATAACTTTGTCGTAAAAAAATAAAAAAACAAAACAAAAGGAAATTTCTAAACGCGCTAAGGGTGCTATTTATATCAGAAAACTAGTAAGCACGATAACATAACATTCAAAGTAATAAGATGAAATTAACAATTACATTATAGACAAGGTGTTCTCTAAATAATCATATCAAAAAGTTGTACAGTTTCGACGACGGGCTGTCATCTTTCTCTAACGATGGCTTATCGGCCGATTTGAATGTGTTAAGGGAACTCTTTGTCTATATTCATCAACCATGCATCCTTATGAACTTAATTCGCAACAAATACATTATGCACTAACTGTGCGTGCCTTGGAAAAAATAGAAAGATCATCACTTTTGCAAGGTAAAACATTCATAATTTTCCTTCAGTGAATTTGTAGTCAAGACTATAATACCCTGCACATTGGAAAGACGATGTTTGCACAACTATATGCAGTGCCCACTTGCTATGTGGACTCGCACACTGTACAGCGATCGTTGCTCTGGTGGCTCCGCTCGCTATGACTGTGTACGTCCACGATGAGCTGCCTTTTCAAAAGGACGCCTCACACGCACCTCTCTTTTCCCCAAAAAAATATGTATAAATGCGTGTGTGTGCGTGCGTGCGTGCGTGTGTGTGTGTGTGTGTGTGTGTGTGTGTGTGTATCAATATGCGTATGTATGTATAAGTATATATATGAAATTTTGATGTGCGCATAGACATCAATTCTTATAACATAATGTATTCTAGCCTTAATTGTATTCAACAACACCGGTTGACGACATCTTCAACGGATCGTCTTTCACATCAATTTTGTTTGTTCATTCCGGTCAATTTGTTTTCTTTTGTCATATTTCTTAGCAAGTTCCAATGATTCTGAAGGCATGCTTACGTAAAAAAAAATCACGTATGAGGAAATAGAAATAAATGGTCTACCATTGAATATATGGTTTATATTGAAGGTTACTTTTCACATTAATTTTGTGGCTATAATTACAATAGTGGTCTTCTTTACACAGGGTAGCCTTTTCAGTGTCAACACTAGGCGCAGTCAGACTGGCAAAAGTTGAGAAGTTTCGCGGAAGTTTGAGGTCAAACTGGCAAAATTTAGAGATCTTAAAGATTGCGATCTTTAAACTTTTCGATCTTTTGCCAGTCTGACAGCGCCTGGTAACCATTAAAGACATGGTAACCATTTATACATCTAGGTCGAGAGAGACATTGTTGGTAAAAATATCGTGCCCAAGAACGTGAACTATTGGCTGGATTCGAAATCGGGTCCTCCGGCTATCATATTCAACAACTATACCAGACATTAAATCGGTGTGATGAAAAAACTGCAAAACTACTTTAACATTAAGGAACTTACCATTCTAAAAATGCAAATATTGTATGACTAATTAACTGATGTTTCACATTTCAACGTGTCGCTGCAAATATCCTTCACGAATTATATAGATTGCTGTGCAGAAACCGGGGAAGACACATGCCGGAATGTGAAATTAGCCGCTGAGGATCTCTGTCCATTCATTTTCTCTGAGGAAACGGGAGGTTTTGTCCGGTCCGTGCCCAAATACGTCCCACGTGACCATCCTCAGTATGACGTCATGGTTCCCGAGGCAGCAAGAAGAAAGACCAACCTATACTGTGCCCATCCTGGTAAATTGTATAGCTTGTATATTTTGTACTCATACTATACGAGAGTAAAGAATACTCACATACATGTTTTCTCCTTTTTTTTTCAGAATCTGATATTTAGTTTATAACCCCTATTTTGAGAGTGCTGAATACGAATCTCGTTGGCGACAAATTTAGAAATGCCTTCCTTGGCCATTGCCATTGAATGAATTATTTTTGTTGTTGTTGTTGTTGTTGTGGGATTTTTTTTTAAAATTATGCAGGAGATTATAAGGAAAGTAACCCAATTATACACTTCTAGATATAGAGTTATCCGGTCAGTAATATAATCCTAGTTATTCAGGGTCATGGGATGCTCAAAAATGGGTTGACGCGTGTTAACGCTTGGATTTCCTGAAATTTTTAATGGGAAAATTCAAAAAAATAGGTATTAAAAAAAGAAAAACATAAGTATTATAGGCCTATTATTTTATCTGAATATTTAAAGTTACAACTTTATTGGCCCGAATCAAATCTCGCCCATCAACAGATCAATAAGTCACATTCTCACTATAACATCAACATGGTGGTTGTTATATGACAACGACTTTGTGGATTATGTCTATTTGAAAAAAAAATAAAACAAAACAAAACAAAACAATTTTGTCATATGTGACTGGGATAAGTCGCGGAAGAAACAACACGTGCTATAGTACGTGCGATTAACGCTAAATTCAAAGGTAAGGGAAAGGGAAGTATATACTGAACGCATGCACGCATTAAATGCGTTGCACCATGTACGAAAAATCGAGCTATACGGTACAGACAACCAGAAGACACAATGCTATCCAACAATGCATCTGTGACAATTGTATATAGCGCCCGCACACGTGTCTGGTCAACGTAAAGATCGATCAAGATATGGGGGAGGAGTCGCACTCTATGTAAGAAAAAGCTTAAAGGGGAAGGCTAGTAACTGATCAGTGGGAATCAGTGGAAATGCTGGGAGATGATTGTTCCAATCCTTATGGGATTCATTCAAGAGTTCATTGTATATCTATTGTTGTGTGAAAATGATTTGCTTCAGAATGGTCTCATATTCAAGTAATGTGCAGTTTAATGCTTCCAGGTTAGCGTCCCTGGTCAGTGACGGAGCATTAATCTGCACATTACTTGAATATGTGACCGTTCTGAAGCAAATCATTTTCACACAACAATATATACAATGAACTCTTGAATGAATCCCATTAGGATTGGAACAATCATCTCCCAGCATTTCCACTGATTCCCACTGATCAGTTACTAGCCTTCCCCTTTAAACTTCTGTGAAATAGATATTTGTGGAAATGATTTGGAGGTCATCTGGATTAAAGTTAAATTAAAACGAATAAATCCAGTGTTTGTATGTGTAATCTACCGACCTCCTAACTCATTCAATGATTTTTTTGTAACATTATCAAACATGCTTCACTGTATAAGCGAAAACGAAGGAGAAATCATAATAGTTGGTGATCTAAACTGTGATCTTCTTCCCGATAATCACAACTCACAGTCTCGCAGTCTTCTGTCAGTCATGAATACTAATCTCCTACATCAGCTTATTGATGTACCAACTCGCGTAACGCCCAACTCTAAGTCATTGATCGATCACATGTACTCATCCAACCCCGAAGAACATCAGGTGACTGGGGTCTTTCAGACACACATAAGTGACCATTATTTGACTTTTACTGTTTTTGGTACTGCGAAGGTGGAGACCAAACAGTTTGATAATGTAATTGAGTATCGATGTTATAGACAATTTTCACACGAGAATGTTATCAATATGTTACGAAACTTACCTTTTTTAGATATTGTAGATGATACCGATCCGAATCACGCTATAAAAAGGTGGTATAAATTGTATATGACAGCTGTCAATGAACACGCTCCCCTGAAGAGGAAGCGCCTTAGGTCAAAGTTATGTCCGTGGGTGACTGGTGACTTAATAGACACCATGAATAAGCGTGACTGGTACTACAAGATGTCTAAAAAAGCAAGCAGCCCACAAAACTCTCATTTCTGGCTCATGTATAAATCCCTGAGGAATGAAATTTCCACTAAAATCAAGGAAGCCAAAAATGATTACATAAATGCTTTATTAAGGGAAAATGGTGGTACTCCGAACGCCATGTGGAAAACATTAAAGCTTATTTCATCATCGAAGAATGAAAATCAAATTAAGCTTGAGTTAAATGGTGAAGAAGTGTCTGATGCAGAAGAAATAGCTCAGCAATTCAATGATTACTTTGTAAATTCTGTTGATATGTTGTTTAATCCAACAAACTTTGATATCCGTGAAAATAGCGGTGGTATTAATGAGTTTTGTAATGAAAGGGCTGTTGGTTATGTTCCCCCTGACATCTCATTTGATCTCCCTGATGTGACAGATGATTTTATTGTTGATGAAATCAACCGTATTCCAGTTAAAAAAGCCGCTGGTCCTGACGATGTTTCTACAAAATTATTGAAATATGCTTGCAATGCCCCGAATGTAATTCAAAGCTTAACGCATATTCTTAATTTATCTTTGGACCAGGGTGAATTTTTGGAAGATTGGAAAATTGCACGAGTCCAACCCATACACAAAGCCGGAAGTAAATCAAGTGTTGAAAATTATCGACCTGTTTCATTATTATCAATATTGTCTAAGATACTAGAAAAAATTGTTAATGTATCATTTCAAGATTATTTGATCGGAAACAAGGTATTATCAGATAGACAGTTCGGTTTCCGACCTAATCATTCGTGCGAAACCGCCTCTCTTTGTATGGTTGATCAGTGGTCTCGGAATGTAGATCACGGATACGTAAATGGTGTTGCATTTATTGACATGAGAAAAGCCTTTGATGCAGTAAACCACGAAATATTGTTACTGAAATTGAAGTCTGTAGGTTGCACAGATAGAAGTGTACGATGGTTTACTTCATATTTGAAAGGTAGAAGTCAATTTGTATCTGTAAAAGGGAAAAAGTCATCCATTAGAGCAATACAACACGGAGTTCCACAGGGTTCAGTGTTAGCGCCAATACTTTTCTCCGTATTCATTAATGACTTACCCATGAGTATCCACAACGGAGAAATGTTTCTTTTCGCAGACGACGCGACTTTATCTGTGCGAGGTAGAAGCGTGGATGAAATTCAGTCAAAACTGAACCATGCTCTTGAGGAGGTTTACATATGGACCCAAAAAAATAAACTGCTTCTGAATATTAATAAAACTAAAGTAATGGTAATTGGGTCTAGGCAAAAAGTTCAAACTTTAAATGTCAGCAGATTATATGTACAGATAAGATCAACCCCAGTTGAATGTGTTTCTCAGTATAAATGTCTTGGAATTGTCATTGACGATAATTTGCAGTTCAACAAGCATGTGGATAGAGTCGCCCTGCAAGTAAAGCAAAAATTAGGTATTCTTAGAAGGCTCAAGGGAGCGTTCAACACTCACTATCTCAGCCTATTATACTGGGGTTATATCCTCCCACATGCCTTGTATTGTTGCAATGTATGGACCAACAGGTCACAACAAAACTACGAAACCATCAACAGGTTACACAAGCGAGCCGCTTACATTATAGCTGGCTGTTCATGGGAAACCCCATCCGCGCAAGTGCTCAATCAGCTTAATTGGCCAACGTTACAAACATTGTATTCAAAAGCAATGGCATGCATGACATTTAAATGTGTGCACCATCTTGCACCCTTTTTACTCGCAAATAAGTTTGTTATGCATGATGCAGTAGCCCAACGCGTTACACGCAACTCGGGGCAGTGCAAACTTGAGATCCCGAGATGTAATACCGAATTTTACAGGAGATCATTTGTGTGCACAGCGGTATCTCACTGGAATAATTTGCCATTAGAGACAAGATGTTCCCCCAACTTAGGTTTGTTCAAAAGCAGATTGTGATATGTGAATCTTAAAGACACGATGTTCCCCCAACTTAGAATTGTTCAAAAGGAGCCTAAGATATGTGTGTTTTATTATCGAATTTTTTTTTTTTTTAAAATCAATGACTAACACGGTCTTTCACAGTTTTATAGGTTGTTTGAATTGTGCAATAAATGTTATTGTTGTAGTTTTCCCCAATTCATTTCTGTTCATTTAGAAACGTTGTAGTATTTACATGTCTTTGAAATTGTTCTATAAGCGCTATATGTTTGATTTTGATTGTATTGAATGTATATAATATTTTTTTTTCTATGTCTGTTAGTAAATGTAATTCTGGAATGTTTATGTGTTGTGTTTTTAAAGGGCCCCGATGAAAACCAGCAAGTGCTGACTTGGGCTACCCTTTTTAAATATGTGAAATAAATAAATAAATAAATAATCCAGTTTACAGTTCCGATTTTCACGCGAGCAGAAAAAAAGGGGCATTTGTACAATATCATGCATGTTGGTTTTTAAATTCACTGAGATGGATATCCGTGATGTAATCATTATTCATATTATCCCTATAAATTATGCTTGTTAGCACATCCACTTGACAGCAAGCCTGCTGTTTTGGCACTAACCCATTTAGATCGAATATGCACTTGAGCAGAAAAAAAAAAAGAAGTCATTTGCCAGAATAGGCGTGTTGGTTTAGATTCATTGAGATATGTAATTATTATCCATGTATTCGTAATCCGCAATAGTGCCTGCCAATATAGCCATCTGACAGCACCAAAGTGTTCATTAAAAGCCTTATTTGGTGATAAATAATAGAAATAGAGTTTGTTACTCTATACACTTTAAAAATGGTAAATCCAACATTTTGGCGGTTAAATTTCACTTTGAGTGTTCAATTTAACATTTGCTGAAGATTCGAGGAAAGACAGCATTTAAATTGTTGGATTTACCAGGTAGGCTCACTCCCTGAATTTTTAATACTATATTTCATTTTTAAAATGTACAATGCATGGTGCTTCGCGTCCCCAATTGCAGAGGCCTCTTTGATCATCAGCGCCCAATTTCATAAAAAGTTGATATGATGTCAACTCTTGTTGGAATGTCAATTGTCATGGTAACGATGAGAATCCAGCTTTCTGATTGGCTGTTGTTATTGGAAGTTGCCATTCCAGCAATAGTTGACATCGTAACATCTTTTATGAAATGGGGCCCTGGTCTCTGCAAATTCATTCTTTGTGATGAATTCTACAGATTGTTACGTCTGGTATCCTTATAAATTGTATGTCTATTTGAAACTGATGAAGTGCTTAACCAATCGAGAAAAAAAAGAAAGGTTATTTTCCCCAATGTGCATAATAACCAATTACGAAATGGTCTAAAGAAAAAGATTGTCAATGCACTCAATACAAAACGATGAAGATGTCTGCCGTAGTCAGTATACGGTGTTGGCAGACCGATTGTTTGGGTCCATTTTGGTCACATGGTCCATTCCTCATTCTCCAAGTTCATTCTTAGTTTTAGCATATATGAATCTTTTTCAATTGTTGATACGTCGGGCAAGCTTATGCATTGTGCCGCTTTGAAAATAAGTGCAGCACCTATATAAACCAACTGAGAAAAATAGAAAATGTGCACATAGGCTTATTGTAAACTGCCTCATTACAAACCTCAGTAAAAACAGAGTTTTGCCCGACGTTCATTACATGAACAGATTGTGAACCGAATCCCTGTTTGAATGGAGGGACCTGCTCGGAAACTCTGGAGGAATTCATCTGCAGATGCCCAATGTTATCTGTTGGAAAGCAATGTGAAATGGGTATGTTTACATCAATTATAATGTTGTTATAAAGGGTGTAAAACTTCCTGTAATTAGGAGGTTATCTATTGCATATTCTATCGGTGTGTGTTATTTATTGTATGCACATTTTGTTGTATACAAATGATACGAGAATCTGTATATATATATGTATACATATATAATATATATATACCACATTATATTTGTATGAAGAATTTGAATTAAGAAAAATTGCTAAAATCCATTTTTTGAAATGTTTGAAATTCAATGTGCTAAAACACGTAAAATATGAAACATATGTGAAAATCATAACAAAAATCTTCAAAATAGTTGTTTTATAATTATGTAACGAGTGCAGTGTCATGTTTAAGATTTGATTTTCTCTGTTCAACGATGCATGACCTTACTTTAACACATTTGGAAATATCATTCATCTGCTTTTGCATTCAAATTCCACATATTCTTTTATACATGTTGCGTCAACCGCGCTGTCTATCTTAAAAATTAACCAAGCCTTCGAAATGGACGACTGGCACTTTCATGACAATGGCTGGCAAAATAATATTAAAGTGATTTAATAAAATGCTAAAGAAAAGTACCATTATCATGTCTTATCTATTACTATCAATGTTGGATGTACACGCACTCTATACACTCGGTAAAAAAAGAAAGTTAAACATTTTTTTTTAGTTGTTAAAAATCAATGTATTATATATCATATCAAAACTTTACGCATGAGTGAACACATTTGTTCTTAAGTGATCATTTAAGTGAGAAACTTAAGGGGAAATAAGAATTTTCTGTCAACTCATGACATGGGGAGTAGGGGCACAAAGATGATTAATAAACAGAATATCTTTATTTCATTCTTCATTTTAGTAATTTAAGACTTCATTAGACAAATTCAACAACCAAGTATAATTTACAATTTTCCTATTTTTTTTTTATATTGCTTCTTCGCTCATATCATTGAATTTGGATTTGACAGGTAATTCTTCATTTTCCTCCATTATTTTTAGCCTTTGTTAATGTTTTGGGTTTTAAAGATATTACAAAGATCATAGGTATATTTTGCAACTGCATTCATGTTGTTTATTGTGTTAAATTTGTCTTTTGTTCTTATTGGTATATGGAAGAGCATTAAAGGAAAATCTCACAATCGATGCAAACGTTATGAATATTTAAAGATTATAACGTCATGTGTGGACAACAATATAAAGAAAATATGAAGGGAATTCCACAAAAATTCATTTTTCTAGCATATTGAAAAACAACTTGACTAACAGCTTTCAGAAAGCAGGGGGAATACATTGCTACCCTTAATATGTGTCAGTATCAAGTTGATGACATGTGTAATTTTCATGAAAAATGATTTTTTTTCTAAATTCCTTTATATTTCCTCTTATTGTTGTCCACACATAATCTCCAGTAGTCTCCTCATCCAGCGGTTCCAACACCAAAACTTTAAAAATGCATAACTTTTGCATCGATTGCCCGATTTTCCTCAAACTTTCACTGACGTGTTCTGCTAATGTTGCTGCTTTCACTCAATCCACATTTTTCTTTGGGTTTTGGTTTCCTTTAACGCATAAATGACAACTTGCTCATTTTTTTTGCAATTTTTACCTTTTATGCCTTGGAAGAGAAAAACGAAGGTGTTCACTCATGCGTATCACAAGTTTCCCCTTTTATTGACTTAACAAGTTGATAACCAATTAGCTCACCTTTTTATATGGTATATAATACATTAACATTTAGCCCAAAATTCTATGAGAAATATAAACTTCAAAAAGCGTTTATTTTCTTTTTTCCGGAGTGTATATTCATAAAATGTGAGCGTTTCCATCCGTGTTTTATTTTATCCCGTGTGTAATCTATAGATATCGTCTGCCCAGGTGATGTGTCGTCACCAAACTCCTGCTATCTCTACCGCCAGGACCGCCAGCCCTGGGAGGTGGCGCGGGATGAATGCGTCAAACTAGGGGGATATCTGGTCGCTATAGAAACGCCAAGTGAACTCTCTAGCATTCGACAGGACGTTCTTTTCTCGCACTACGGGATGAGGACTCTCCCGTCGATGTGGGTAGGCCTGAATGACAGATCTCGTGAAGGAGTCTACACTTGGGAGGGAGTTGGTGGCACCTTACCCCTCTCAAGCAGTATGTGGAAGCCAGGGCAGCCTTATTGGGTCAGCGCTGGCAAGGAAGACTGTATAGGATTCGATGGGTATAGGATGCAGGATGGACCATGCAGGGCTGCACTGAGGTACATCTGCGAATTCGTGCTTTGATTTCACAGTGTCAGAATCAATAGATACATGGGAGAAAGTATCTTTCAACGGTTTCTGCATTGGATTCAATTACAACTTTCCTCTCTCTCCCTCTGTGTGTGTGCGTGTCTATCTAACCCACTCTCTCCCTCTCCCTATCTTTCTTTCACCAATCTCTTTCTCTCTATTTGTTTGCAAGTCTCCTTGTTGTTTGCTTTGCTTCTTCAGAAATGTTGAAGATTGGAGATTGTAGCATATCCATCACCATTTTCTCCCAACAGCAGTGGTTGTTATAGGGCTTTGAAGACTCTAACAATAGAGTTACAAACCCTGATAGCTGGGCAAACATTCGTTGAAAGGCATTTTTTGCTCACAATGACCCCCTCCACAACAGCCTTTTTGCTCAACGGTATCTCCACGCTATATACGTAAGGGCCTAAGATGTATATTGTAACAGTGAATTTTTTTTCTCTCTTAGATTGAGTAAACCATAAATAAGAAATTCTCAATTCTCATGCGAAAAACAGCTTTCAAATGATATTTCAAATGTTTGAACTTCATTCTCATAATACAGATATGCTGATACATATCAACATTGATGATAAACCATTAGAAAAGAAAACATTCAAAAGTTTTTGAGAGTATTGTAGACGAAACTTTGACTTGGAATGAACATTTGCATCATGTTACAACATGTTTTTCCTACAATATAGGGATTATTTCCAAGCATAAGTTTTTCGTCCCTCATTCAGCTTCATATCTATTATAATTTATGTGACCGTGCATCACACAACAAACAAAAAGTCGCACCCCTTGATTTTACGTGAGGACTCAAAAAAAAAAAAAGGTGAAATGGTTCAACCAAGTCAATCTTGAGTTCTTCATATTTTCTGAAAGAACTATCCTTCTGCTACATTATTCTTCAGTTTGGAATCCTTACATGAGTGGGAAAGTGTTTTTTAGCAGTTTTTCTACAACCTTTTTTGGGGAAAGAGCAGAATCATCAGGTATGTCCGAGAGGCCGCTTTTCACGTCTTGAAATCCTTTACACACTCCTCACTTTAAAGCCTTATAAATTTTGAAAGGATGATGCTACTGCTTTGAAAGTTAGCACTAATCATGGGCAGAATATTATTTAAAAAAAAAACATGCTCAATTTCAACTTAATCTGATAATCCCTTCATTGCTGTTGCTCCGGTAGTTTACATGCTGTGTTTTGTCCCTTTCATGGCAAAGCTAGCACGGCTTGGTAAAGATTAGGCGCTTGAATAGACCGTGTACTTCAGAGCCTCTTTTCTCAGTTCACAGTCTTTTCCAGAGTGTGTCCTTTCTTTCCAGTATCTAAGGTAGGTTAGGGGAGCCCATTTGAATTAAGTTATACATCATTTTTAAGCTTAGAGTCTATTCTTTTAGAATCTGCCCTTAACTAAAATCAATGTCTGGCGACTTTTTGTTTGTTTTGTGGTGCAAGGTCACATATAACTTCTTAATTCTCCGATATATAAGTCATTGTAATATTGTTTCGGGAAATTGTGGCTCTACCAAAATAAATTCGATTATCAATTAAAAAAAAAAGTTATACGTTTTTGTACTGGATCGCATTTCTTAGCTCATACTGATTCCTTATTTCATGAATTTAAAACGCTGAAGATTTCTGATTTGAATAAGCTCAGCAAAAAAAAAAAGAGAATAAACCCTTTTTCGAGTTTAAAATTTTCATAGAAGATTTTGATGAAAGTCAGTGTGTTACATACCAGATTAAAGGTAATTTAATTTGCTATCAACTTAGTAGGTAAATATAAAGTTTTTTTATCTACTTTTAACCTCCAGCAAAATGAAAGTGGAAAACTTAACCAGTATCGGGCCAACGCCCTGTGTACAAAACAAACACCCAAGTGGCCCAGCACCGTTCGCGCACACACGCCGACAAACAGACAACTCTCCAAACAATCGCTCTTCAATAGCAAGCAATGAAAAAAAAAAACATAGACAAGTTATATATCATTTGAAAGAAGAAAAGAATGTCTTTAATATGGTATATGACATACTACCATCCAATGCCTAGTACAGTCATAGTACGACTGCTCAGCGAAAGTGAATGACGTCGTTCATATGTCATTTCATTCACTACGTGATATTCCATATGTGGCCCCTGCGGCGTTCGGACGAACTACGTAATATCCCGTAGATGGCCCGATATGGGTTAAGGACGGAAAATAAGAACTTTCTCTCAACTCACACTTCAAATGACTTAGGGAGTAAGGGAACAAAAATGATTAAGTGAACAGAATATCTTTATTCATTCATTCAATTTAGTAATTTAAGAATTCATGAGACAAATTCAAGGACCAAATATTATAATTTGTAATTTTCCTAATTTGAGAAATCAATTCTAAGTTCTACCATTTTTATAAATGTTGATTCTTCTCTCATTTCATTTGAAATTGGATTTGACAGAATATTCTTCATTTTCCTCGAATTATTTAGCCTTTATCGATCTTCTGGACTTAAAGAATTTTATAGAGATCATACGTATATTTTTGGAACTAAACTATTGTTCCTTATTGTGTATCTTTTTTTTTTTTGGTTCTTATTTTTACATGGAAGAGCATTTACTCATGAACGACAACTTGATCGTTTAGGTAATTTTCATTTTTGTGCCTTGGAAGAGAAAAAATAACGTGTTACCTTATGCGTGAAGTTTCCTTTTTTATTGACTTACCAAGTTGAAAGCCAATTAAATTACCTTTCATATGGTATATAATATGTTAACATTTCGCCAAAAATTCTATGATAGATATAAACTTTAAAAAGTGTTTACTTTCTTGTTGTTGTTGTTGTTGTTGTTGTTGAGTGTATCATGCACGTAGCAGTTGTTATGGTTTAAATATATATTCTTGATCAACTTCCATCATCTTTCAATAGCATGTTTAGGTTTAATACTTCTGTCCATTCGTACCCTACTCGCATATGTAGAAATGTCCATCTTTTGAATCTCAAACTATGAGTAACACAAAAATCTATCAGACATACGGGTCCGGATATTTGGAATAATCTTCCGGACAGCATAGGTATACCTTCCTCATCTATTTCTTATTTGAAAGCTTCACGTAAGCGGCATTTGATTATAATAACGCTCCCCACTCATTATGCTAGGATAACATATTTTTTGATTAATCATTTTTATTCTTATTCAATCTCTATTTTTTTCCTTCAACTGCATTTTGCACCCACACCTGCAACTGCACAACACCTACCTGATAACTTGATTTCCTCCAAGAGATTTGTGTCGCCGGATAGTCTTAATCTAGCTTAATCGCTCACGATGGCGGTCTTCTGCATTCATTTATCTCTGTTTTTTACTGGAAAAATACTGTATATTTCACTCTACGTTTTTGTGTATGTATACTGCTCAATACAATTGATTATGTGTATCTGTTTGTGTATACCGTTATATTAGCGTTTTATATCACTGCACTTTTTATTCTTTGTCATTGCGTTTTCGAAATTTGTATTCAATTTGTATTTGATTGAATGCAGAAATAAATCAAATCAAATAAAAATCAAACCAAGCAAAAACTGAAATTTTGCATAATGGACTCAGAAAAAGAACCAGGCGTTAACTGGGATATCCCCCATAATACATGCATGAGAACCTGTATTGATTTAATTGATATATTTGTGCTTGTATGAGCAGGTGTGTATACGTAATCATATACCTGAGTAATATATCATAGGAATACTTGGTATTCCTTTAATGTACACATTTATCTACTGCATTATCCTATCTCAATATTATAGCATTTCACTATCAATACAAATTATCATTGCTCATTTGCAATAAACTTGAAGTATGTACATATGAAAAATAAGTGAAATTTGATGGAATGAAAATATGACTTACTTTGTAGAAAAACACATATAAACCGGCCTGCTGCCGTGTCTTTCACTGCTTACCGCAATAAAGTTTGACAGAGGAAAAAGGTGATGAACATTTTGTTTGAAGATCATCATGCACTTGTGAAACGGGATAATGTGTGATGCGCGGGCGGGGGGGGGGGGTGGTCATGTTGACTTTTGTTGATTTGATTTTTGATGTGCAAATTTAAGATAATTTATCTTTTCTCCTTGCATATTACTGAATTATTTTGTTAGTTTGACTATGTTTCTCTTTTGTCTTATCTGGCGTGTACCCTTGCTCATGATTAATTAGAAAGTCCCAGAAACCAACGCTTTTTATCGTTCTGCATTGTGATTGTCAAAACAATTTTTGCCACTCATGGTTAAAGTTTTCAAACATGATAGAAAGAATAAATGTTTACACGATAATCATGGTTTATACTTCTTAGAAATTTCATTTTCAAAGAAGGAGTAGTACCCTCCTTTCTGCCTCTTTTATCAGGCTGCATTTTAAGGTACATCATTACTTTTCACTCTTTATGACTTATGAGGTACGACAAAGTATATATATATATGTATATACATAAGTGCAATTTTGGATCTATTGTATATTTATATATCTAAAGTCTTTTTAAAATATACTTAGTGATATTTTGAAAGTAATGAAGTATGATTGTACTATTGTGTATTTAATGTATGTCGTAGTATTATAGACTTTGATATAAATATATGAGATTTATGACGTCTGCACTATGTATATTGCACCGCGTATTATCCGCTCTCTTTTTCATTCTGAAACTACAACACAGTAACTGGGATATGTAACATTTGATGAGATATTATTATCTAATGCGTTTTTGGTGTTTAATAATTTCATTGAACATCTTTCAGATTTTGGATATTTTAACTGAATGGTTGGTAAAAAGCCTTATATTCTTTGTGCAATGGTGTCTCCTCCTCCCCATCCCCTGTGTATTTGTTTTTATTTGTGTTCAGATAAAGGATTTTTTTAATTTAATCCAGTGCTGTAGAGATGAAATGTTAATACTTAGTGGGTTTTCTTTTGTTGTTGTTGTTGTTGTTGTTGCTGTTGTTGGGGCATTGGGTTAGATTGATGTATGTATGATTTTAAGTGCAGGCTGCGAATGTGCTTATTGTAAACACCTTATTATTTCCGAGGATTTGTAATTTTTACCTTCTTCTGTAACCTAAATGTATTTCAGCCTCTGAGCTGCAACTTCAGTAATAATAGACCTCATCAATTCAATTCAATTCTAAAATATAAATAATTGCATTTTATACTTTTTTCTTACCTCCTATAGTCAAAACAAGGTATTCTTGAACCTCGTTGAGGCCCTTTATTATATCGTATGCCCCCCCCCCACACACACAACAACAACTACAACAATGAAATAAAACTTTCCCCTCAGCAATAACTTTAAAGATGATGAATCAATCCAAATGCAATTTCAGGGTATGAAAGTATAACGTATTACCCACATTTTACTGAAAAACCCATCCGATTTGCTTCAGTGGTCAAAGAGAAATGAGGATCTTTGTATAGAACATGCCAGGAATCCCTTGCCTCCAAGTTCGGTCCATTGTGTTTACACATTGATATGCAGTTCCGACTGTATCAGAGTGCTAAATTTGGAAGGAATAGATCCATGACATGCTTTGCAACAATACACATTTTTCTGTGAACATTTAACCTAATTGAACAGGGGTTTTCTGCAAATTATATTTAAGATGTTATATTCTTAGACCCTGAAATAATATTCAGACAGTTTAATCATATTATTGAAGGTTACAAATGCTGGAGTCCGATTGTAATTTTTTTTTTTTTTTTTTTTTGGGGGGGGGGGACATACAGTACACATAACGTGGAAAGTCCCAGATTCCAAAGTTTAGTGTTTGACAGTGTATTTTTCATTACAATATTTACTATTCATAATCATTTTTCCAGACATTAAAGAACTTTGTTGTGAAAATGTGTAACTTTATAATTCAGTAGCAGAAATGTCAAAAGTCTTACAATCATTATTTTATTACAGAATTTTAGCTTGAACACGTATTCTGAAAGTTAGAGCTATTACTGTTGTATAGATGACTCTATCTCTGTCTTTGTTCTTGTTCTTTCAGTCCTCGGTTTTGTATTTCTACACTCTAAAAAGACCCAAGTCAGAACTGACCCGGAACTGGGTCCGTTGGGGTCATACACCGTTCCGGGTCAGAAATGACTTGGAATTTGGTTATGAAGACCCCGAATGGGGTCATCCTGACCCTTCGATTCATGACTCTGAATGGGTCATATCTGGCCACATTCCTTGTCATTTCTGACCCGGAACGGTGTATGACCCCAACGGACCCAGTTCCGGGTAACTGATCAGTGGGAATCAGTGGGAATGCTGGGGATGATTGTTCCAATTCTTGTTGGATTCATTTAAGAGTACATTATATTAAAAAGAAATGTACAGTTTAATGTTTCCAGGTTAGCATGCCCGTTGTACAGTGACGGGGCATTAAACTGCACATTACTTGAATATAAGACCATTCTGAAGCAAATAATTTTCACACAACAATAGATATATAATGTAATCTTAAATGAATCCAACAAGGAGTGGAACAATCATCCCCAAGCATTCCCACTGATTCCCACTGATCACTTACTAGCCATCCCCTTTAAGGACACTCTTGACACAAGTTTCTGTACTTCTAGAGATGAGCCCCTGGCTTTTCAAATTGATCGCATGTAACTTATACTTATATTACATATTTACATGTTGGAAATAAATGTCATTGATCCTTAAGAGCCTCAGAATTCCCTGTCCTTCATATTGACATGTGTCTGTGTGTGTGTGTGTGTGTTTGAATTTTCCCTGATTTTACTCATTTAAAGTATGTCTTGAAATTCACAAGTGCTGCTGTAACAATGACAAAATATTGATGTCTTCTGCGGTAAATCCCCCTCCGGTTTTTATAGATTAATGATTTTACGATCACAGTACTGTATACACATGTGTATACATAAATAGTAGGGGCGGATCCAGGAATTCCGTCAAGGGGGAGGGGGGGGGGAAGAACGCCCCCATTTTTTTATTTTTTTGTTTTGAGCCCCCTGGATCCGCCACTGCATAGTAGTGTCATGATACGTAAGTACGTAAATTCTTTCGATGCCATAAATGCATATGTTCTCTTCTTTATACGGAGAAGTGGACTGCTTGTAAGCTGCCTTTTTTTTAATCTGCCATCATTTCAAACATCAAATTTTGTTTTAAATATATATATATATATTTTTTTTTCTGATAAGCGCTGATTTTTCAGTCACTAAGCATTCATAATAGAGCGTTGATTTTCAGTCACTGTTGTGTGCTTATTTATAAGCAATATATGCATACTATTGATAGTGTTGAAGCTATCATTTCAACACCACCATGACTAACCGTCATCATGCATCACACACACACACATACAAACTCGCACACACACACATCTACTGTTTCGATAACCACAGCGCTTTTTCTTCGAAATGTATGAAATCGCATTACAGGCCCTACGGTCGACTTGGTTTCTTTTGATGTGTGTGTGTGTGTGTGTTTGTGTGCTTCGTGTGTAGCTGTGTGTGTGTATCAAATACCAGTGCGACAAATAAAAACAAAAATCCCCTGGAACCAAGGCTAGCACCCCTCTTTCACTATGAAAGTGGCGTAAATTCTCAATCCTGAGTGATACACGCCTTTATAACAAAACACAACACCAACAACAACAAGAACTTATGAAAAGAGTGAGGATTTCCCCCATAAAGTCAAAATGATATCATACACTACATCTAGTACCAAGACTAGTACCAATCTCTTGAGGAGCTAAACTAAAAGAGTAAGTGTTTTCAAGGAGGTTCAAACGCGATCCTTGGTATTTCCAACTACAGATCAGAATCATGATTTTGACTTTGATGAGGAGCTGAAAGTCACTCTTAGATCTGAAATATTTTCACTCTATGGTAGAGTGAAAATGTTCGCTCCATATGGACTGGTCCCTAATCAAGCTCCCTAAGGAGCGGGAAAAAGAAGCAGAATTCGCTCCGTAGCATATACAGAGAACACAGATAAGCGCTAAAGTTATGAATCAAAAGTTTGCCCCGTTTTCACAAATCACATTATATAATCACTGATATAATACTGATATATATAATCACTGATTGGTTTTAGTTCCAAAATTCCCAGTCACTGCCAGTGCCCCACCCAGTTACTCCATGGACGGAAAGGATGACGTCATCACACCACAAGCATGCCACTGACTGTGCAGAAATCGTCACTAAACTCATTTATTAAGCTTGGAATCAATGAGAAAAAGATGCATCCTTTCCATCAAATTATTTTGCTTGTTTGTTTATTATTTTACTTTTAAATAAATTTCAGAATTCGTATTCTTGTTCTCCCAAACTTCGATGAAGCAGATGTCATTCTCTTGCCATTTTTTTCCTGATTTACTTTCCGAATATAAGACATTTTTTACATGTTGTATACAATTGTATATACTTATAGGAGAGATGGAGAATGTCTATTCATGATTAGCAAAACTGAAGTTTGTATAACCATGACAGCTAGATCTAAATTAGATAAGTGCAGTGGGCAAGATTATTGCTGTTGCCGCGCAAGAATTAGTTGGGAGGATAAAGCAATGCACTTATAAACTCCGTGGCACATATTCTTAGATACACTTCAACGTGTTCAGAAACCCTGACCTTGTGTCTCCCAACTCATCCTATATAGTGTCATTATTCCGATATCTTCCTTGCCAATCCGTTTTTATAAGTTCACCCCTCCCCTTTACATACACACATATTAAAAAAACAAGAACAAAACAAACCCTGTCACACTCTTCGGCCTTTAATAATAATAACATATCAATTTATAAAGCGCAAAACCAATAGACATAATTTTGTATTCTTCTGAGCTTCAAAAGCTTCTGATGTGCTTGATAATAATGAACAGTTAATTGAAAAGATGTGCTTTGAGTCGTGATTTAAAGACTGCTACAGTTGGAGATTTCCGGACTTGATTCCAGAGTTTGGAAGCTGCACAGGCAAATGCTCTGTCTCCCAATGTTACTTTAGTTTTACGTGTTGGAATTTGTAAGAAAAGAGTGTCCTTGAAACTGCGCAAATTGTGAGTATGCCTGTGAGATTTAAGTACTATTAATTCAGATAATATGTTACTGGGGGCTTGACCGATGTCAAATCAAAATGAGCTTACTATAATACGATACAAGAGAAAAGGGTACTAAACTGCACATGCTGCCATACAAACATGATGGTACCATAATGATCCTGAAACAGAGTGCGAGAATATGAGGAATAAAAAACAAAATAATTTGAGTCCACTGGAAGCAAGGCAAAATAATTGCGTTGGCCGGGAATCGAACCCGGGTCAATTGCTTGGAAGGCAACTATGCTAACCACTATACCACCAACGCTTCGTGGCTATAATCCTAAAGTTTTTCGAATTATTCCCTACTACTTGCCAATATAACGACCTGCCGCGCTCAAACGTGGCATTTGTGACTTCACAGGTCACTCTTGTATTTCCTCTTGTAAATGATGACGTCGACAAAAGTTTGGTGAGTTAATAAGCCCCTGTTCACACTCGCTCCATCGCACGCAGTGCTGAGGAAAATCATACGTGTAAATGGTAAATATCAACAGAAAATGTTAATAAAAGAAATTGAAGTCGATGAAACAAGCTACATGTACACACAAACGAAGTCTAATTTAGATAAATAAGTTTCATTTTACATGGTGTTGATCGGGCCATACGAATTGAGTAGGGCATAGATAAGTATATTATCCAAATCTTATTTTATCAGCGTAGTATACGTCCACGATTTTTTCTAATCTGCAACAAAGGGAGCTTATTAATGAGAGTCATTACAATAGAGGCACGTGCCAGCATGCGCTCTCAATTTCTAGGATTTATTTTTAAGTCCTAAGGATTTATTTCTTTAAGTCCTAAGGAACTGTAAATACAGACAGAACCTTAGGACTTAAAAGTAAGTCTTAGCTAGGATTTAAAAACTTAAGTCTATGTTCGATTTAAATTTCAAGTCTATAGGATTTATTTTTTAAGTCTTATTAGATTACATTTAAATCTTTCTTAGACTTGTTTTTAGAATAAATCCAGCCTGGATTTAAACGACGAAAGACTTATATTAAGCCTTCCTTGGATTTATTTCAAATAAATCCATCATGGATTTAAACTCAGACTACTGAAAATGACAGCCAATTGATGCACTTTCTTCACATATAAAGGTC
This sequence comes from Diadema antillarum, assembly GCF_040938485.1. Classification (NCBI taxonomy): domain Eukaryota; kingdom Metazoa; phylum Echinodermata; class Echinoidea; order Diadematoida; family Diadematidae; genus Diadema; species Diadema antillarum. Next base: position 63,999 of record NW_027272161.1, on the reverse strand, counting down.
TATTTATTTTATCAAAATCAAACTGATGCATTTTTTCACAAACATCGATAAGTTACAAAATATAGAGATGATTGTCATACACATGCAGGCTCCAGAAAAAATGAAATACGACATGATGAAAACAGTGCATATTTTGCAATAGTCTCAGATGGTCACATCTTCACATTAATGTTACTGATGCTTCTTTCACTGTGTTCTGTAAACAAGTTACTAGACGACTGGAACCTTCATTGCCAAATAGATTACTTTTTTCACTTTTTTTTATCTTGCAAGATGACTCCATACGACTTAATTCAGATTTTCATTTTATGTATTTCTTTCCCTGGTGAGGATCGTTAAGTCGTAAGATGGAAACTATGAACAAATATAAGATTATAATAACAAAATATGAATTGTAATAACTTAAATTTTAGAAATGATGCTGTGTAATAAACAATACAGCCTTCATTAACTTGACGTTTAAATTTACACGTTTTGTCCCATGCATGCAACTTAAAGAATTGTTTGATTTTTTGGAATGATATATAGTATAAATTTAATCAAGAGGGAAGTAAAGGCCAAAATAAGTGTAATCAAATTAGAAAAGAGAAGAAATTTCTCTATACAGAATGGTGCAAAGACAATGAAAATCAGCTACGAAATAAGGAAGATATGCCTCCTTTCAATTTCACACATTTCCAGAAAACAGATCTTGTCCAGTCTTTATGAACGTCCAAATGAGGGAATTGATTATGTCATTCCTTCAAAATATTTTTACACTTTTCACCTGCATGTATTTGCATATTCATACGTACTAGTCAAGAAATGTTTTCTGAAAACGTGTCACATTTCCTTATGTCTTATCAGACTTTCCTGATTTTTCCACTATTCCGGAGGGAAAATTTACAATTGAATCCAAACTGTATTACATACAACTGTACATACAACTGTATTACATACAACAGTAGGGATCAAGATCTATGTAAACTTTGTAGTAAATTCACCTTAAAACATTAAGAAGCTCAAATAACAATTAACATTCTAAACTTACTTCTAAAATTCCTTGAATATCGATTGTCTGAAATGGATTTACATAAGTACATTTCCATACTGCATTTTGGTAGACAAAATGTTTGACAAAAGAATATACAAACTCCTGCTTAATCTATTGATATTTAAGAATCCATCTCAACTGATGACAGGGAACCATCTCAAGAGACTGTTCAAGTGAGATGGACCACTAGTTTCTTAATTACTTTGATGTCACATTTCGTAACAAAGCACTATGTCGAAGCGATGCAATCTGAATTTTTAAGTAGAACTATCACTCATTGTGATTAATATACCCCACCCACAACTGATGGAATTAGCTTAACCAGGATTATTATTTTTTCTTACTTTGTAACAAAGAAAAAAATTACCATGGCAATGCACTGTTCCACATCTCAAATCAAGTGCTCAAAAACTGAGTGAGCAAGATAAATAAACTGACGATTTCTATGGTTTTTATTAAAGATTGTGTAACCATGGCAACACAATGTTGGAGATTAAGAATAAAAATGAAGTTTGCACAACTATAGGCCCTATATCATAGCCGTCATATGTGCCAAATTTCAAGCCAAAAGCTAAAAGGATAAGGGGTTTAGTTGAATTCACACTAGTGTATCATTTTCATGCAAAATATACTGTTACCATGGCAACACATTTTCCACACTGACAAAAGGTATTTTGCACATCTAGGTAATGTAGAGGTAACATGTGCCAAATTTGAAGCCAAAATGCTCTAAACAGAGACAGTTAGGAGAATCAAAATGTTTGTATGATTTTCATTGAAAATGCACCGTTGCCATGGCCTGTGTTGCCATGGCAACACATTGTTTAACAATGATGAAATATGAAGTTTGCATATTTCTGAACTACAATGGTTGCATGTGCCAAATCTCAAGCCAAATGCTCAAAGACTGAGGGAGTTACCTGAATCCAAAATATTTTTGTATGATTTTCATTCAAACTATGTTGTTACCATGGCAACACAATGATCAACAATGACGAAAGGTTAAGTTTGCACATCTACGTACCATAGTGGTCAGGTGTGCCAAATTTCAAGCTAAATGCTCAAAGACTGAGGTTGTTACATGAATCCACAATATTTTTGTATGCATTCTAGTGAAAAGATGCTGTTACCATGGCAACGCATTGTTCACCACTGATGAAAGATTAAGTTTGCACATCTATATGCTAAAGTGGTTGCATGTGCCAAATGTCAAGCCAATTACTCAAAGAGTGAGGGAGTTAACTGAATCCACAATATTTTTGTATGATTTTCATTCAAAATATGCCGTTAACATGGCAACACGTTGATCGATACTTACGAAAGATTACGTTTACACATCTACATACCACAGTGGTCTTTTGTGCCAAATTTCTAGCTAAATGCTCGAAGACTAAAGGAAGTTAGCTGAATCCACAATAATTTTGTATGTTTTTTGGTTTAAAAAAAGCTGTTACCATGGCAACGCATTGCTCACCACTGACGAAAGATTAAGTTTCCATATCTATATACCATAGTGGTCATGTGTGCCAAATTTCAAGTCAAATGCTCTAAGATTGGGGGAGTTAACTGAATCCTCAATATTTTCATATAATTTTCATTCAAACTATTCCGTTACCATGGCAACACATTGATCAACAATGACGAAAGAGTAAGTATGCACACCTGCGTACCATAGTGGTCACATGTGCTAATTTTCAAGCCAAATGCTTGAAGACTGAAGGAGTTTGGCTAATCCACACATTTTTGTATGATTGGTAAAAAAACCCAAAAAACCTGCTGTTGCCATGGCAACAGATTTATTAACACACACATCAAAGGTGTTTTGCACAAATGTATACTACATTGATCGCTTATCCCAAATTCAAACTGAATTTCTACAAAACTTAGAGAGTAGTGCAATCCACAACATTTTGTAAGATTTTTATGAAAATCTACTGTTGCCAGGGCAACGCATTATGAAATACTCATGAAAAAGGTGTCTTGCACATCTGCCTGTGATAGCGGTCACACATGCCAAATTTGAAGTTAATTGCTCGAAAGATGAGAAAGCAGTTCAATCCACAAGTTTTTAGGGAAATATGCCGTTGCCATGGCAACGCATTATGCGATACTATCGAAAAAGGTGTCTTGCACATCTACCTTTGATAGCGGTCACACATGCCAAATTTGGGGTTATTTGCTAAAGAAAATGAGAGAGGAGTTCGATCCACAACATTTTGTAAGATTTTTTAAAAATTCGCTGTTGCCATGGCAACTCATTATGCTATACTAACGAAAAAGGTGTCTTGCATATCTCCCTTTGATAGCGGTCACACATGCTAAATTCGGGGTTGATAGCTCAAAAATGAGAGAGTAGTTCGATCCACAAGTTTTTACGAAAATAAGCCATTGCCATGGCAACGCATTATGTAATACTAACGAAAATGGTGTCTTGCACATCTACCTTTGATAGTGGTCACACATGCCAAATTTGAGGTCAATTGCTCAAAAAATGAGAGAGTAGTTCGCTCCACAAGATTTTGCAACGGACCGACCGCCCGACCGCCCAACCGACCGACCGGCCACCCGACTTCAGAGTGATTCCTATATACCCCCTACACACACTATGTGTGGGTGGGGTATCTATAACAATGCCGGAATGGTGTAAATACGGAACTCGCCAGCATCCCTGCGTGCCTTGAAAATCCCTACTTTCAACAAGCCCGCGTAGCTTACCCGGAAAGGTATCCTTGTTGTTTGATAAAATCCCGCTGCGCGAAATGAACTCATGAACAATGAACTCTCGCCCTTTCACTTAGGGCCTGTTATTAGGCCTACCATGTTTTACCTCACACGTAACTTTCATTATGACCGGTCATTAGGAAAATTACGTGTGAGGCAAAATTAATGCCTGGTCACGCATACGCTCTCAACCACTGATTTTTTTTAGAATCTACCTTTGTATCGCACATAGATTTCTCATTTGTTGGTCTGACTTGTACGAAAATTTGATAATGATCTGTATGAGCTTATTCTTATTACATTCAATGAAACACCAAATAGAATTTACCTACAGTAGGCTTAGATTGATTAATATTCTCAGAATATTTCTGATAAACAGTAATCGTACATAAGTATAATCTCGGTGATAGGTACGGTGAGGTGGAAGAGATATCTCTCTTTCACATCCCCACTAATTGGTGTAAAGGGGAGGATGGATTCCAATGTCTTTTGTTTATCATGTTAGTTTATACTTATGCAATGAATGACAGATAATGCAAGTGGCAGAATCTTGGTCTTAAATTCTTAAAAATTTCACGTTTTCCCCACAAATAATCTTTGCAGTGCCTAAAATTATTTTCTTGACTAAAGATTCTCTAGGGAAAGTTATGGGCAATGGGATCAAAGATCCAAGGTCAAGTGAAAAGGCTAAAATTTCATTTTTTTTTCTTCATATCCTTTAAAAAAGAAATCCACCCCCAGAATAAATAAATTTCAAAAGTACGAGAAAAGTATTTCCTACAGAAAGACACAAAAATGACAAATATCGGATAAGAAATAAGCAAGATATGAAATTTCACAATTTTTCGGAAAACATTTCTTGACAAGTCCTTACGAATATTCCAATGAGCAAGTTGATGAAGTAAATACCCTAGCATTTTTTCATGTATGTTGTATATGAAATCTTTGGGGAAATTGTTATTTTTTGATAATATATAGGTAAAAGCATGTTCTCATACCAAGATATATCACAATTAACATTTGTTCTTTTTTATCCTGAGTAGTTTTAAGGCAAGTTTTATATCTATGCAGCTGAAATATGAGATTTTTTTGTCGATTCTGTATATGATATGAATAAGAAATTTTGAGAGCATGACACCGTCAACTTGAACATTTGAACATTCATAAGGATTGGTCAAGATATGTTTTCCCAAAAAATGTGAAATTTCAAAATGTCATATCTTTTTGATCTTTTATCCTATTTGTGTCATTTCTATATTGTTCTGTAGGGAATATTTTTCTCTTTCTTTTGAAGTTTACTTACTTTTGGGGTGGATTTAGTCTTTAAATGGTTTGAGGTATATATCCAAGCTGCCTGACAATGATTATATGACTTAAATGACAATGACATTCTAAGTCGTGATGTGCAAAGACACGTGACATAAAACAAAACACAAACATATACAACAACAACTAAACTAATTGATATTTGCAAGGAAACAAAAATGATTATGATAATGGATCAAGAGCACTTTCGAAATTGTTGCACTCATTTAGCGTGTGCAAAAAAAAAAAACTCTCTCTCACACACACTATACAATTAAACAGACATGGTTCGCTGATCTGAAAAGTATAACTTGTCAAACATTAAATTCAAGGGCAACTTTACCAGGTGATTACATTGAAAGCTTGACGGGAAGCACGATACGAAAGCCTCTTTAGGATAAACATTAAAAATGACATGCTTTATAAACCCTCTCTCTCTCACACACACATACACACACACACACACACACACACACACACACACACCTTAAAAAAAACGATAGTTCCGCTGCCCCCTGCCAGGGCTCCACCTCCAAGCACTGAGCTTTCCTATACATCGTCTATGCGTTGTCTCATAGCAATAATGTCAAGTATAATATGTGTTGTGATTGGTTAGATTGCATCACGTGATCGTGTGCAAATTTCGGCTTGGGGCCCTGCCGTTATATCCTATTCCGTTATTTTGTCACGTAGAATCATGTGTATATATTAAATGGGAGAAGTGGATTCAAGATTTCATTGGAATTTCAGCGCTTCGAGAATTCAATTTCAAGTTTTTGGTTTTCAGAGTGTTCCGGGATTGAAGAGCTGACATTTGTATATTGGAGTTCATTTTAAGGTAAGAAACTTTTGTATCTGAATAGTTGAAGAATGGGAAACCCGAGTTTCATCCCAGCCATATTATTTTGAGATAGGAATCTGCAGTGAAGATTGTTTGGTATTCGATCTGGGAATAAAACGAAAGGAACAGTAAACAAAATGTTGTCGCTCTGTTGCTGATAATAATGTGGATGGCATATGAATCATATGTAATACTCATGAATGCTTGTGTGATTAAATATTTGCATTTCCTGACATGCATATAGAATTGGACATCTCTTGTTGGCATTGCGTCTCTTATTGCTTTTATAGTATCTCGTACCATATAAACTACACTTGGATTTATATATCTCAGTAACATATTAATGAGCAACGAATGAATTGTCATGATACCGTTGCACAGGGAAAATCAAACATTGAGCAAGCCCATTAAATGCTTAGAGCTTGCTACTATAACGATGGCTGAAAAATATACAAATTCTATCTATCCCACATGTAGTTTTATACAATGCACTGAGTTATCATGCTCATCTATATTTTTTTATGTAAAATTAATCGAAGTAGCGTTTTTTTTTTAGTATTCTTACCCAGCTGTATTGTGCATATTCTGCATAATATGAACTAATGCACAAACATAGAATATCGTACAACTGCAAATACGTATAAAGTCACTCATTTAGTGACATGGCTTTATGCTCACAACTCATACGGATATGAAACTGATCTTTCAAAACAAATCACCTTACTCATTCACGTTTAAATAGCATTTGCATCTGCAGTCTGATTGTGCAGTAGATTCTCATAATCTCACACAGAGCTAAATAAAGGATGTTAAATATAACCCCTAGCAATACAATACAGTTCTACAATGATATTAGTCCACATCGTTACCTCGGTATCTGGTACTACATTATATTACTGTTCTACCCCAGAAATGCAAATTAAGCCTAACAGCTATCACTATCAGTGAGTACAGAGATTCTTGCACAGGTCTTCCCGCTTCGGGAGCTACTTACAACAAGTACGAACTACAGCCTTAAAACCACGGTTCAGTGTTTGATTGTATATCCCAGCATGTATGCCGGATTATACTAGTATACTTTGGATTCAGCAGCGTTACGCTGCCGCCGCCGCCGCGCCACCGCGTCACATTCTTGTGTACACTCTAGTGGCCACAAACCTTGACGGATTTCTTTGAAATTTTGTATGGAAGTTCATATTGGTAATATCTCCACACCTATAACTCTGGGTGATGCTGCCCCTAGTGTTCCGTCTTTCATAGGGTCAAAGGTCATGTTGTTGATGGATGGTTTGTGTGCGCTCTATAGGCTACATTTCTTAACGGATTTTGTTCAAATTTGGTATGAAGGTCTACCATGATATATCTACAAGCCTATACATTTTGGATCTGCTGTCCCCAGTGTTCCGTCTTTTAAAGGGTCGAAGGTCATACTGTTGGTGGATGGTTTGTGTGCGCTCTATAGGCTACATTTCTTGACGGATTTTTGTTCAAATTTGGTATGAAAGTCTACCTTGATATCTACAAGCATATAGATTTCGGATCTGCTGCCCCCAGTGTTCTGTCTTTTATAGGGTCAAAGGTCATACTGTTGGTGGATGGTTTGTCTGCGCTCTATAGGGCTCACACGGGTATTAAAATAATTCCCCGTAGAGACGGTGTTAAAATTCAAATTTCAAAAAATTCTGTAAAATAGCTGGGAGAAATGAGGTGTTTCAGTTTCACTAACCTGCATGGATAAATGAGATATACCTTTTCATTAATCAAATTTCCAGGGTAGGTTCTTCTGCTCAAATTCTGTCAAAGGGTCCGCAAAGCCAGACTACGTGTTCTTGTCACTCAAAAAATCACCTATTTTCCGTACACGTACCTAATAAAATATAGTCCACTCAAATTCCATCAGAAAAGCTTTCATCTTCCAACCTAAATGCAGTTTGTATAGAGGAATTTATACTTAATATCTACAGCTATTCAGTTTTTTGCCAAACTACATCATTGATTTTTAATCAATTTTTTCCTTCATTTATTTTGGCATCTTTGGTACGAATTTGTGAAGGGGTGTGGGACAGTCTATTTTATTTACAGGTGTGAGCCCTATAATGGAGGTCATATTTCTTATTTGACTTTTTAACATCATAAAATGTGTTTTCGATGATATTTGGCCCTACATCATATGAGAAATTACACATTAAAGGGTTAAAAGCTTCTGAAAGGGACACTTTTGAAAATCATGCCCTTTGGGTTTTTTTTTCAAACATAAATCTTGCAGTGTTGATCAGTTCTTCACAAGATGAATACATAGATGCAGGCAGTTATCCTTGATTATGGGGGGGGGTGTCATCATCACCTTATTGCCTACAAAGCACTTTAAAAGACTTTGTTTTGTCAAACAGACTAACTTTATGTATTTTGAGCTGTTTTAATGGTAGCCAAAACAACGAAATACATTAAAACAACACAGTCATTCAAAGTTGTGTGATACTGATGACTGCTACATGAATGTACAAAGATCTATATAGTACCACAACAATATAATAAGAAAACAAATTGTAGCCAAGCAGAGTTGGGGGGGGGGGGGGGGGATAGAGGAGAGGGGTGGGGGTAGGAAGGAGAAGGGGGAGGGAGGAAGAGATCTGACACAATAGATCAACATAAACCAGCAGAGCTTGTATGGGATGATCAATACTTCCCATAGACTTGTGTGCATTGCGTGCATTCTCTATAGGGCTCACGCGGGTAAATAATTCAATTTAATTCAATTCAATTCAAAGTTTATTTCATTTTTCGACAAAACATTTATGTTTCACTTCTTTTGATAACAGAGAATAAGGTAAATAGAACATAGTGAAACGAAAAGACTGTACAACAATTGAGGACCTATAGTAATCATACATTGTATAGTAAAAAAGAAACAGAAGTGATCAAAGTGAAGTACAAGTATATCGTTGCTTAAAGTGCGAAAAATGAAGGGACCCACTAAAAAGACAGAGCTTGTAGTGTGTGGGCCCCTCTGAAAAAGAACATTGATGGAATCGAATCATTGTAGATACAAAAGATAACAAAGTATAAGAAGTCTGGAAGCCCACTGCAAATTAGATTATCAGATATACACTTTCATAGACGCGAACAAACATGAAACAGGACTAGACAACGAGACAACTACTGAAAAAAAAGGTTGTACAAGACAAAATGGGATGGACAAGACTGACAAACTGAAGACAAAATAGCAGACAAGAATGCACAACAGAAACAGAAACAGCGATCTTCGGCAGAAGCATGCCAAGAGAATCAGAAGATAGTTGTAGGGGAAAAGTAATATTTTGACGCCTGAAAAATTCTGTAAAATAGCTGGGAGAAATCAGGTGTTTCAGCTTCACTAACCTGGATAAATGAGATATACCTTTTCATCAATCAAATTTCCAGGGCAGGTTCTTCTGCTCAAATTCTGTCAAAGGGTCCGCAAAGCCAGACTACGTGTTCTTGTCACTCAAAAAATCACCTATTTTCCGTACACGTACCCAATAAAATATAGTCCCCTCAAATTCCATCAGAAAAGCTTTCATCTTCCAACTAAACTGCAGTTTGTAGAGGAATTCATACTCAATATCTACAGCTATTCAGTTTTTTGCCAAACTACATCATTAATTGTTAATAAATTTTGTTCTTCATTTATTTTGGTATCTTTGGTACGAATTCATGAAGGGGTCTGGGAGGGTCCATTTTATTTACAGGTGTGAGCCCTGAAGCTAAGGCTACATTTCTTAACGGAATTTGTTCAAATTTGGTATGAAGGTCTACTATGATATGAGCTACAAGTCGAAATATTTTGGATGTGTGTAACTTAAAGTAATGTTTTTATACATCCACTTTTTTTACAGGGACAAATATCACATTCTGATTTTTGTCTTGCTTCCTCTCCTGCAATCAACTTATTTTATGAGAGAGAGAGAGAGAGAGAGAGAGTAAGCATATACTACCATACTCTCCTACAAAATATATATTTTTAACATAAAAAAGGTGTCACGCGTTCAAACCGCATTAAACTCCGTTTGGCGCCGTGTATCTGATAGCCTGTTAAACAGATATTTGGTTCTTTCCTTCTTTCTTACACTCCTATTTCTGTTCTTGTTCTTTTTTTTTTTTTGGAGTGTGATATCATGCATGACTTAATTTGTGTACTTGAGTGCCTTGATGTACATGTTGTATTTTACCGTGTGCGATTTGGGCATGAAATGATGGGTTTTAATTTGATATAATGTGGTTTAATTTCTTCTCACCATTCAGTATTCATTTGTAGATGGAGGCCATGAGGCACTATACTTTCAAATTAATCAAGCGTTTGTGGTGATGCATGGAAACTCGCCTTTTGATTTATGTGCGATGCGCATGATGGATACATTTTATCTAGAGGACACTAATTAGCTTGATGTTGCCTTTCCGTTACATTCCCAGTCTACTTTCAGGATGTATCTCAAGTATGTATAATTATATTCCATCTGAATACTAGAAACACTCAAGATTTCTATAAAAGTGACGTGAATACACACAAAATAATGACTGAGAAGTATGTCATAGAAAACAAAAGAAATACATAATCATCAATTAAGATACACGGAATAATCTCCATAGCGACAGAGTGAATGCAATATAGAAGATATCAATGAACATGAGAGCGGGGTGATTGGTTCAACTGCTATAAATCCATGGTTCATGTCAATATCGATCCTATTTACCTCATGATGGGTTGATGAAAAAATGAATAAGAGTCTGGCGCGATATATAGGCAGCCACTGCTCCATACAAAGAAATACACAAGGTGTCACCACTTTGCTCATGAAACCCGGAAGTGCCCCTCCCCCCCCCCCCACACACACACACACGCATTTGAAAATGTGGCGCCGGCGGTGTAATTAGATGGAGTACGGAAACTATATACTCTCTTGTTCGATTTTTCTTAAAGATTCTATTAGTCTACTCCCGTAGGCCCAAAACAAACACACACGCACGCACACACACGCACACGCAAACACACACACACACACACACACACACACACACACACGCACACACACACACCGTCTCCGGCTTTTGGAGTTAGACTTTAATACTGAAAGCAATCTTCTTGATTGCTGATTAATATTGTGGCGTCGCACAACAGTCTATGTAATTTCTCCTCTTTCTTGTGTACGTGGAGGAGTGTGTTGCAATGTTAATATCTTTCTCCCTCTCGCTCTCTCTCTCTCTAATTACCCAGAGTCCCGGAGTATACTGCAGTTTTCGAGATGCAAGTTTTTAAACGACTTCCGATCGAAATGGTGATATGCATCGTCGCATTTCATGGAGGTCAGTTTGTTAACTTTTTTTTAATAACTTTGTCGTTAAAAAAATTTAAAAAAAACAAAAGGAAATTTCTAAACGCGCTAATGGTGCTATTTATATCAGAAAACTAGTAAGCACGATAACATAAGAACGATTCAAAGCCAATGTAACAGTCACATAATAAGATAAGATTAACAATTACTTTATAGCCAAGGTGTTCTCCAAATAATTATATCAAAAAGTTGTACAGTTTCGACGACGGGCTGTCATCTTTCTCTAACGATGGCTTATCGGCCGATTTGGATGTGTTAAGGGAACTCTTTGTCTATATTCATCAACCATGCATCCTTATGAACTTAATTCGCAAAAAATACATTATGCACTAACTGTGCGTGCTTCGGAAAAAATAGAAAGATCATCACTTTTGCAAGGTAAAACATTCATAATTTTCCTTGAGTGAATATGTAGTCAAGACTATAATACCCTGCAAATTGGAAAGATGATGTTTGCACAACTATATGCAGTGCCCACTTGCAATATGTGGACTCGCACACTGTACAGCGATCGTTGCTCTGGTGGCTCCGCTCACTATGACTGTGTACGTCCACGATGAGCTGCCTTTTCAAAAGGACGCCTCACACGCACCTCTCTTTTCCCCAAAAAATATGTATAAATGTGTGTGTGTGTGCGTGCGTGTGTGTGTGTGTGTGTGTGTGTGTATCAATATGCGTATGTATGTATATGCATATATGAAATTTTGATGTGAGCATAAACATCAATTCTTATAACATAATGTATTCTAGCCTTAATTGTATTCAACAACACCGGTTATGACGACATCTTCAACGGATCGTCTTTCACATCAATTTTGTTTGTTCATTACGGTCAATTTTTTTTTCTTTTGTCATATTTCTTAGCAAGCTCCAATGATTCTGAAGGCATGTTTATGTTAAAAAAAAAAATCACGTATGAGGAAATAGAAATAAATGGTCTACCATATTATGTGGTTTATATTGAAGGTTACTTTTCACATTAATTTTGTGGCTATAATTATAATAGGGGTCTTCTTTACCCAGGGTAGCCTTTTCAGTGTCAACACTAGGCGCAGTCAGACTGGCAAAAGTTGAGAAGTTTCGCGGAAGTTTGAGGTCAAACTGGCAAAATTTAGAGATCTTAAAGATTGCGATCTTTAAACTTTTCGATCTTTTGCCAGTCTGACAGCGCCTGGTAACCATTAAAGACATGGTAACCATTTATACATTTAGGTCGAGAGGGACATTGTGGGTAAAAATATCGTGTCCAAGAACGTGAACTATTGGCTGGATTCGAAATCGGGTCCTCCGGCTATCATATTCAACAACTATACCAGACATTAAATCGGTGTGATGAAAAAGCTGCAAAACTACTTTAATATTCAGGAACTTTGTAGCATTCTAACAATGCAAATATTGTACGACTAATTAACTGATGTTTCACATTTCAACGTGTCGCTGCATATATCCTTCATGAAGTAGATTGCTGCGCAGAAACCGGGGAAGACACCTGCCGGAATGCGGCATTAACCGCTGAGGATCTCTGTCCATTCATTTTCTCTGAGAAAACGGGAGGTTTTGTCCGGTCCGTGCCCAAATACGTCCCACGTGACCATCCTCAGTATGACGTCATTGTTCCCGAGGCAGCAAGAGGAAAGACCAACCTGTACTGTGCCCATCCTGGTAAATTGCATGGCTTGTCATATTCTGTACTCACACTACCAGAGTAATGAATACCTGTAAGTTATTTTAAAAGACTGAAATCTTTTTTATTGCAATCGTATGACTCTACAGTGTACAATACTGAATAAACCATTTGGCCTTTTTTCTTACGTACAGACCTGCTCACTTTGTCCCCTCTTCGAAGAATTAATGGTATTTTTTCCTTGATGTTCGCAATGTTGTCATCTATGCCATTTTGCCCATAGCGTCTTGAAGTTGACATTCCGTATGTTACTCCTGTTCATACGTCCCTCTTTCTATTTTCTTGTCTTTTTTTCAGGCGTCAAAATATTACTTTTTCCCCACAACTATCTTCTGTTTCTCTTGGCATGCTTCTGCCGAAGATCGATGTTTCTGTTGTTCTGTTTCTGTTTCTGTTGTGCATTCTTGTCTGCTATTTTGTCTTCAGTTTGTCAGTCTTGTCCATCCCGTTTTGTCCTGTACAACCATTTCTTCAGTAGTTGTCTTGTTGTCTAGTCCTGTTTCATGTTTGTTCCCGTCTATGAAAGTGTATTTATCTGGTAATCTAATTTTCAATGGGCTTCCAGACTTCTTCCACTTTGTTTTTTTTTTTTTTGTATCTACGATGATTCAATTTATCTTTCCATCGATGTTCTTTTCCAGAGGGGCCCACATGCTACAAGCTCTGTCTTTTTAGTGGGTCCCTCCATTTTTCGCACTTTAAGCAACGGTATACAATGTACTTCACTTTGATCACTTCTGTTTCTTTTTTAATATACTATGTATGATTACTATAGGTCCTCAATTGTTGTACAGTCTTTTCGTTTCACTATATTCTATTTACCTTATTCTCTGTTATCAAAAGAAGTGAAATATATGTTTTGTCGAAAAATGAAATAAACTTTAAATTGAATTGAAATTGAAATTTATTATACACTATTAAACGAAAGTAACTAAATCATTCACTTAATAGATATAGAGTTCATCGTTCAGTGATATAATCCTCGTTATCTAAGGTCAGGGGATGCTCGAAATAACGGCCTTTACCTTGTTATAAAAGCTTGAATTTCCTGAAATTAACACAACAAAGTCATGTATTTTTGATGGAAAAATCAAAAACATGATGGAAGTATAGTATTATAATTCTATCTGAATACTTCAAGTTACAACTTTATTGGCCCGAGTCAAATCTCGGTCACTAATAAGTCACATTTTCTCTATAATAAGTGTATTGCGGTTGCTATATGGCAACGAATATATTCAAATATTTCTATCTGAAAAAAAAGAAGAAGAACAATAAGCAATATGTGACTGGGATAAGTCGCGGAAGAAACAACACGTGCGATAGGACTTTCCAACCAACTAACCCATTCGGATCATTACGTCTTTCATCGAGAGGCATTTTTGGTGATTTATTTGTTTATCATCTTGTGACCAGCACACTGCAGCTTTGCAGTGTCTACCTAATATGAGTTTAATGGTTTAACGCCAAATTCAAAAGCGAGGGAAAGGGAAGTATACTGAACGCATGCATGCATTAAATGCGTTGCACCATGTACGAAAAAGCGAGCTATACTGTACAGACGACCAGAAGACACAATGCTATCCAACATTTTTTTTGACGCTTTTTATAGCCTTTATTCAAACCAATCAACATTGTTACATTGTAGTGACACAAAATATCTATACTGTTTGACGGACAACAAAAAGGTTTTGTGCAAAATATAGATTGAACATTAATAAACTGTACACACTTGACATGATTCAGTCACCAGACTGAATAAAGATTTTATCTAAAACAAATACAAGAAACATGAGAGGCGATGGAATTACAAAATCTTTAAAATGTAATCTATTCACCAGTTATAAACATCATGAGAACTAATATCTCTCTGGGTCTTAGGCAAGTGGAGATTCATAACGCATCTGTGACAGCTGTGTATAGCGCCCTCACACATGTCTGGTCAACATAGCCAGTTTACAGTTCCACTTTGCACGTGAGCAGAAAAAAAAGCATTTGTACAATCGTGCATGTTGGTTTTTAAATTCACTGAGATGGATATCCGAGATGTAATCATTATTCATATTATCCCTATAAAGTATGCTTGTTAGCACATCCACTTGACAGCAAGCCTGCTGTTTTGGCACTAACCCATTTAGATCGAATATGCACTTGAGCAGAAAAAAAAAAAGAAGTCATTTGCCAGAATAGGCGTGTTGGTTTAGATTCATTGAGAGATGTAATGATTATTCATGTATCGCAGTAATCCGTACTATAGTACTTGACAGTAGACCTACATCCACCTGACAGCATGAAAGTGTTCATGAAAGCCTAGTATTTGGCGGTAAATAATAAAGATAAGTCGTTATCGTATACACTAAAAAAGATTAAAGAAAGAAATGGCAAAATCAAGCATTTTGAGTGAAAAATATCACTTTAAGAGTTGGATTTAACACTCTAAAAAAATTCGGGTCCGTTGGGGTCACACCCCATTCCGGGTCAAAAATGACTTTGAATTTGGTCATGAAGACAAGGAATGGGGTCACCCTGACCCAATTCATGACTCTGAGTGGGGTCATATTTGACCCTATTCCTTGTCATTTCTGGCCCGGAACGGAGTGTGACCCCAACGGACCCTGTCCGGTTCTGACCCGGATGCTTTAAGAGTGAACATTTGCTAAAGGTTCGAGGAGTGACAGCATTTAAATTGTTGGATTTACCAGGTAGGCTCACCTCCCTGGATTTACCATGTTTCATTTTCAAAAATGTACAATGCATAGTGCTTCCCCGATCTTAGATTGAGGTTTAGAGACTTCTTTGGTCACCTAGTCTCTGCAATTTCATTCTTTGTTTTAACATGCACTTTAAAAACATCCGGGTCAGAACTGACCCGGAAAAGGGTCCGTTGGGGTCACACTCCGTTCCAGGTCAAAAATGACTTGGTATTTGGTCATGAAGACCCGGAATGGGGTCACCCTGACCCAATTCATGACTCTGAATGGGGTCATATTTGACCCCATTCCTTGTCATTTCTGACCCGGAACGGAGTGTGGCCCCAACAGACCCTTTTTCCGGGTCAGACTGACCCGGATGTTTTTAGAGTGGAATTCTATAGATTGTTACGTTGGTTTACTTTAATTATGCACTGTTTGTCTCTTTGAAACTGATTAAGTGCCTAACCAACCGAGAAAAAAAAAAGAAAGGTCATTTTCCGAAATATGCATAACAACCAATTACGAAATGATCTAAAGAAAAAGATTGTCAATGCAATCAATACAAAACCATGAGATGGATGTCTGCCGAAGTGTCAATAGGTATTGGCAGACCATTCTGGTCACCTGGTCCATTCTTCATTCTCCAAGTTCATTCCTGTATGGTTTCAGCATATGAATTCAATTGTTGATACGTCGGGCAAGCTTAAATGCATTGTGCCGGTTTGAAAACGAGTGAAGTTCCTAACATAAACCAACTCACTAGACGGAAAAATAGAAAGATCCTTAATGTACAAAATGTGCAAATATGCTTATTGGAAACTGCCTCAGTACAAGCCTCAGTAAAAACAGAGTTTTGCCCGACATTTATTGCAATCAACCTGACGTAAGAAAAGATGTTTGGGATGATACATTCATTACATGAACAGATTGCGAACCAAATCCCTGTTTGAATGGAGGGACCTGCTCGGAAACTCTGGAGGAATTTGTCTGCAGATGCCCAATGTCACTTATCGGAAAGCAATGTGAAGTGCCTGGTATGTTAACATCTTATTATAATGTTGTTATAAAGGGTGTACAACTTCATGTAATTAGGAGATAGGAGAGAGAGGGGTGAGTTGGGACGTGGGTCAAGTGGGACACGTTCTTTGAATAAACAACTGTTCAACCAATCAGAGATTGGCTTATATCTACAATAAGCCCCCAGCAACCATACATCACACCGTAAGAAAACCATGCAGTTCGGCAAATTCTAAGTAAGTATAAATTGCTATTGAAAATTTTCCCCAAAATATAATATTTTTTTGAAATCAGGTTAATTAACATGTTGTCTTTGTATTCATGATTTCAAGAGCACAATTTAAGCTGGTGGTGAGCCTTATTTATATGCAACTAATATAACTTGTTACTGACAAACAGATACCTGCATGGTTACTGAGTAGTCCTACATATTTATGTATATGTCATCTGAGGGACAGTTGGGACAACGTGTCCAATTTGTCCCTTATAATATACCATTACATGTATTTGGAATTTATACAAAACAAGCAGACATATTAAGATGAAAGTTGAATCAAACAATATTTGTTACCCAAATTCACAGTTGATGTAGGCTCCTACTCTGAAAAGAAAATGCAAAGACCAATAAAGATAATGGAGATACAGCTGGCCTAATACTGCCTAAGTTTATATTTTTTTTTATCAACTACTGGGCATAATTTGTTCAGGAAACAAAAGCAGTTCAGATTTTCAAACATGTTGTTCAAACTTGTTTTGTTGAAATAAAGATCATTATTTTTCGTAATCTCCGTTGTTCGTTAATATGAGATCCCACTCGTACGCATGCGCAGTCAATTCATTCGTAGCGTGTGTTTCTTAGCGGTCAAGTCGCCATTTTGAGCTCTAAATTTCGCCGATTTTCTTTCACTTTGCGATCTTTCGCGTTCTAGTTTTCGGGGTTTCATAGGTTATTTTACCTCCCCGATCGTTTGGTAGTATTTTTGGAGAGTGATGGAAGCGAATTCGGGTTCTTCCACGAAGCCGAATTTCCCGCACGAGAAGCTGGTTCGCGATGCGGGTTCCACCAGCATCGCCAGCGGACCGCGAGCGGGTCCCTCCCCCGGCAGCGATCCGGGGGGAAAGGGTAAGACGGCAGCGGCGAGCTCGGCTAGCCGCGGTGGTATAAGGCACGGGGAAAGCCAAAGGCAAAGCACCGGCGAAGATTACTTCTCCTCCTCCCGTGATTGCACGGAAGTTCGCCAAGTCGGCTGCTACCTCTGAGGTCTCAGACCTTTTGATTAAGAAGCCCTCGATCATGATTGACTCTGAGATATTAGCCAAAGATTCTCGGGCTGTCCAGGACTGCATTCGTGCAGATCCTATTTCAAAGAAGGACAGTCAGGCCTGCATTCGTGCAGAGCCTCCACAGACCACGACCTCGAAGTCGGGACCAAGCACTAGTGTTGGTGGCTCAAATTTTGAACATCGTCTGAATAAACTGGAAGAGATGCTGGGAAAATTGGTGGATCATTTGCCACTTTCTCATCCACAGACTCGTAGTAGTCATGACACGAGAAGTCTCGGAGATGAGGATGATAATCTCCTTTTATCTGACTATGAGTATGACTGCGATCAAGATGATGGGCCTTTTGGCTGTAAACTTACACCAGCGTCTGACTCACAGACTTCTGATTTCAGTGCTGAAACAAGCACTGAAGATAGTAATGCTACTCCGGCCTCTGGCAAGAATGTAGCCATCCCAGCTATCGCAGCAAAATTCGCAGTGCCTCTCAGCGTGGGGAAACCCTTAGATGAGGATATTGCTGGGTCGGTATCCTACCTTGTCAGCCACACTCTTGAACAGGCTGCCCTAGAGGAGACTGGTAAGAAGTACACTAGCCCAGAAAACTGTCCACTACTTGACGTGCCCAAAGTCAACTTGACAATTTGGGAGAATCTCAACCCTACTACCCGGGCTAGGGACCTGAAGCTACAGCGTATTCAGAGCGCTCTTGTAAAAGGCATCACTGCTTTTGCGCAGACCCTTTCTGCTTCGGAGCTGTCAGGAAAACAGCAGGACGCTCTCGGACTCCTGTGTAGCTCTAATTTTGAGCTGAACGCCTTGAGGAAGGACCTCATTAAACCTGGCTTGAATGCAAAATTTGCACACTTGTGCAAGCCTCAGAACCCTGTGACCAAACAGCTGTTTGGTGATGACTTAGGAAAGAAAGTCAAAGACATCCAGGAAGAACAAAGAGCAGCAGCCGGTGTTGTGAAAGGCTCAAAACCTTTCTTAACAGGTAACTCCCGTCAGCGTCCATATTCGCAGTCACAGTCTCATTATCACCCTTACCGCCGACAGACGGAAGCTAATTACCGTAGAATGAGATCAGCGGGGTGGACCACGCCAACCGTACAGGCTGGGTCGGTACAGCGGCCTTTTTTAGGCCAGCGTTCGTGGAAGCCACACACTGCCACCCCGATGACCAGACCCAACAAGGGCAGCGGCCGACAGAGCCCTCAATACCGGGGGTTTGCGGGGGCCCGCAAGTAACTGAGCATGTTAAACCAACAGTCTCCTCATCCTCTGCAGAGGTGAGTACATGCCCTCTCATAAATCTTGCTTGTTCAATGGTGGGTGGACGACTGAAAAATTTCTATGACAAATGGAGAAGCCTGACTTCAGATCCATACATTTTGAATGCTGTCAAAGGATACAAACTCGAATTTGATCCTAATGAATTCCCTACTGTAAGAGGGAAAGAGTTGTATAATTAATCTCGCAGTTCAGAGCTTAACAGTCAAATAGAGGAAGAGATTTCTCGCCTCTTAGCTAAAAATGTGATTGAACTTTGCGAACATGAGAATGGAGAATTCATCTCCAATATTTTCACGAGACCCAAAAAGAATGGTTCCTTACGAGTTATCCTTGATCTTTCTGATCTTAATACAGGCATCCTTTATCAGCATTTCAAAATGGACAACATACATACAGCCTTGTCACTGCTCAGCCCAAATTGCTACATTGCATCTATTGATTTACAAGATGCATACTATTCAGTTCCCGTCCATCCATCATCGAGAAAGTATTTGCGTTTCTATTGGCAAAGTAAACTGTACCAATACAAGGCCTTACCTAATGGTCTCAGCTCGGCTCCCAGACTGTTTACAAAAATGCTGAAGCCAGTGTTTGCCCAGCTTAGAACAGAAGGACATGTAGTTATGGGTTATCTTGATGACACTTTGATAATTGGGAGATCTAAGGATGCTACCCAAAGGGCTGTTTCAGCTACCACTAAGCTTCTAACAGAGCTGGGGTTCTTAATTCATCCTGAGAAGTCAGTACTTAGCCCAGGCCTAGACCTAGAGTTCCTTGGGTTTCATTTGAATACTAGGTCAATGCACATTACTTTGCCAAGGGAAAAACAAGATGACATTTATGAGGTTTGCACCTCCCTCTTATCCCTTGCCGCCCCATCCATTCGAAAGGTTGCTAGGGTCATAGGGAAAATAGTTGCCACGTTCCCTGCAGTACAGTATGGCCCACTGCATTACATATATCTAGAGAGAGACAAGGTACAGGCCCTTAAGGCAGCTTGTGGTCATTTTGATAGGCCCATGACTCTTTCCATGGAGGCACGACATGAATTGATATGGTGGAAAGAACATATTCATGAGTCATTTAATCATGTTGTCAGACAAAAGGTCAATTTGGAGCTACGTACAGATGCCAGTGCAGAGGGATGGGGTGCTACAGACTTAACCTCTCACACAGGTGGCAGGTGGACCACAGAGGAAGTGCATTCAGCTCAAACATCGGGTATTAATTACCTAGAAACACTGGCAGCTGGCCTGGCTCTGAAATCCTTCTGTGCAGATAAGAGAAATGTACATGTCCTATTGAGGATTGATAACACTACGGCTGTTGCCTACCTTAATAACATGGGAGGGCTGAAATCAGAAACGTGCAATCAGGTAGTGTTAGACATCTGGCATTGGTATATAGAACGCAATATATGGCTGTCAGCAGCTCACTTACCTGGGTGCCAGAACAACGAGGCAGACTTCATGTCTAGACACTTTAATGACAGAACAGAGTGGATGCTAGATAAGAATAGCTTTGAGAAGATTGTGGCTAAGTATGGTACACCAGTAATTGATTTGTTTGCATCCAGACTAAATGCTCAGCTACCTAGGTACATTTCATGGTTGCCAGATCCCAATGCAGAGTCAGTTGATGCTTTCACACTAGACTGGGGAAAATTTGCACTCTTTTATGCCTTCCCTCCTTTCTGTTTGGTAGCAAAATGCCGACAGAAAATACAAGAAGACAATGCACATGGCCTGCTTGTGGTACCAAATTGGCCTATATACACAGGCCTGGTTCCCTCTCTTGACAAGTATGATGAGTGAAGAACCTTTGATCTTGAAAAGAAGCAAATCCTTGCTGACACAACCAATATCTAAGGCTACCCACCCACTCTGCACTAAACTCGATCTTCTTTGTTGCAGGATTGGCGTTCACAGTTCGAGATAAAGGGACTACAGGACAGGACTGTGGACGTGTTGTGTGCATCTTGGAGACTGTCTACACGCACACAATATGGAACTTACATTAAGAAATGGCAAGAGTATTGCAGACAGACAGAAAACTTTGAACAGTCACTGCACTGCTGTAGAAAGTGTTATAGAATTTTTGAGTTATCTGTTTCATGTACATAAGTTGAGTTACAGTGCTATTAACTGTGCCAGAAGTGCTTTGGCCTCGGTGGTGCTGTTGGAGAACAGCAACTGTACAATTAGTACACATCCCTTGGTGACAAGATTCATGAAAGGTGTATTTCATTTACGAACTCCGCAAAATGTCACCAGCCAGTAAGCTATCTTTGTGTGAACTTACTCATAAGCTGTGTATGTTGCTCGCACTCACTTCGGCACAAAGGGCACAGACTTTGTTCTACATTCATATTGATGGCCTGGTTTGGAAGGATAATAGCGTAGAGATTCATGTCAGTGACTTGGTAAAACAGAACAAGACCTCCGACAGAGTAGGGAGTACGACTACAATTGAAGAGTATCCTTCAGAGAAGAGACTCTGTGTGGTACGCTACCTGAAAAAGTACATTGAGCGTACAAAGGTGATGAGGGATACGGAAAGGCACCTGTTCATATGTCATAGGAAACCTCACAAACGAGCCAGTAAGCAAACCATCTCCAGGTGGATAAAGGAGACAATGAGTGCGGCGGGTATCGACACTAGAATTTTCAAACCGCATTCTACAAGGGCTGCAGCAGTCTCTACTGCAAAGACAGCAGATGTGCCCATAGCGGACATTCTGAAACAGGCCGGATGGTCTAATGAGGAAACCTTCAACAGGTTCTATGATAAGCCGTCGATCAGGGCAGGACCTACATGTAGGTTCTCCATGGCGGTACTGGATAATCATTGAAGAGAAAGAGTATTATTGGTGAGCTACTATGTCATTCTTTCACCATACATTGCTTGGTTTTTGCAGAAATGCGACCACTTGCTTCAAAATCTCATATTAACGAACAACGGAGATTACGAAAAATAATAAATAAATTAAACGAGAACTTACCTGTTTGAAGTTTGATTTTTATTATTTGAGTAATAGGAGTGTGAGTTAATATGCCCTCCACTCCCACCCTCAATTCAAACTTCAAGGTAATGTTCTTACTCCGTCAATTTACAGTGTATTTCCAGATTGTGGGATTGAGACAGTGGTCGCATTTCCTCATGGATCAGGCAAATCTCACTTGACCCAGTTGGGTCTTTGGTTCAGTTCTCTCACCTAAGTTGACATTATGTATTAGACGTCGGAAGACAGTCCGATTGCTTAGGTGGAGATTTGCCTGGGCGACGAATATTGACTGCGCATGAGTACGAGTGGGATCGCATATTAACTCACACTCCTATTACTCAAATAATAAAAATCAAACTTCAAACAGGTAAGTTCTCGTTTAATTTATTTATTTTAAAGCATGTTTGACTGTTTTCATTACTAATGTTTCATTACGCCTTCCGACTTTGACATTTCTATAAGGGTGTCCCACTTTACCCCCACCGTCCCATTTTTCCCTTGCCGTTGTCCCACTTTACCCACGGGTGGGTCAACTTCTCCCCCAAAATAAGGTTTTTTTTTTCTTTTCATTAACTGCAGAAAATTGAGAACAGTGCCACCCCCAGCTCATTGCTTTTTATGTAACTTACCATATGAACCTTCATGCAAGCCCGAAAGGAAATGTAATCATCTCTTCTATAAAAAGATTTAAGAAGAAAATCGGCGAACTTGAAATTATGTCCCACTTCTCCCCGCTCTCCCCTATCTATTGCATATTTCTATAGGTGTGTGCTATGTATGCACATTTTGTTGTATAGATACGAGAATGTGTGTATCTATACCAAATTACATTATGAAGGATTTTAATTAATAAAAAATGGTTAAAATTCATTTTTGAGATGTTTGAAATTCAATTTCCTAAAATATGAATCAATAAATGTGAAGTGTGATAATCATAAAAACATCTTCAAAATATTTGTTTATAATAACGAGTGCAGTGTCATTTAAAAGATTTGACTTTTCTCTGTTAGACGATGCATGACCTTACTTTAAAACATTTCGAAATATCATTAATTTGGTTTTGCATTCAAATTCTACACAATCCTCATGTTGCATCAACCACGATGTCTATCTGAAAATTAACCGAGCCTTCAAAAATGGACGACAGGCACTTTCATGACAAGTGTATAATGGCTGGCAAAATAATAGTGAAGTGATTTAATAAAATGCTAAGGAAGAAGATTTCCTGTAAAGACCATTATCATGTGTTATCTATTATTATAAAAATCAATGGACTTTAGAATCTCTGCAATCTGATTGGTCAATTGTCATGCATTGATTTTTACTGACCCACACTGAGCCATACGTCTGGTAATATCTTTAATGTTGTAAGTGTACCAGACGCATGATGAGGGAAATGGTTGCATTTTATGAATTTACGGGCCCATTTTATAACACGTATGCACAGGCCCTTTTCATGGATCAGTGAGAATTGGATGCTCTCGTTTAACTTTGGAAACAGTCTAAAACCTACTCGCTGCGCTCGTGGGTTTAAACAGTTCCAAAGTTAAACTCGCGCATCCAATTCTCACCGATCCACTCTGTCCTGTGCATCATTTTGTATACTATCAAAATGGATACGCGCACACACGCACACATACATAATTATATGCAAATACATGAATATTTGTTATATATGTATATATATATAATATGAAGAGCTTGCTTCCAAAAGGCGCTAAACCCATTGAAAAATTAGGGATTTATAAACACACACACATACACACACGCACATATGTATATATATATATATATATATTCATTTATTCATTTATTTATTTATTTATATAATATATAATATATTCAAAAATGTCAGCTTTTCCATCCGCTTGCGTGTTTTGTTTTGTCCCGTGTGTAATCTATAGATCCCGTCTGCCCTGGTGATGTGTCTTCACCAAACTCCTGCTATATCTACCGCCAGGACCCTCAGCCCTGGGAGGTGGCGCGGGATGAATGCGTTAAACTAGGGGGATATCTGGTCGCCATAGAAACGCCAAGTGAACTCTCTAGCATCCGAGAGGACGTTCTCATCTCGCACTACGGAATGACGACTTTCTCGTGGATGTGGATAGGCCTGAATGACAGATTGTCCGAAGGTGCCTACACTTGGGAGGGTGTCGGTGGCACCTTGCCCAGCTCAAGTAGTTTGTGGAAGTCAGGGCAGCCTTACTGGGTCACCGCTGGCGAGCAAGACTGTGGATCATTCAATGGATATGGGCTTCAGGATTCAGACTGCAGCGATGCAAAGATGTACATCTGCGAATTCGTGCTTTGATTCCACAGAGTCATAATCTATGTACATGGGGGAAATTATCTTTCAACTGTTTCTGCATTGGATTCAATTAAAACTTTCCTCTCTAACCCTCTCTCTCCCTCTCCCTATCTTTCTTTCACCAATCTCTTTCTCTCTATTTGTTTGCAAGTCTCCTTGTTGTTTGCTTTGCTTCTTCAGAAATGTTGAAGATTGGAGATTGCAGCATATCCATCACCATTTTCTCCAAACAGCAGTGGTTGTTATATAGGGCTTTGAAGACTGAAACAATAGAGTTACAAACCCTGATAGCTGGGCAAACATTCGTTGAAAGGCATTTTTGCTCACAATGACACCCTCCACAATAGCCTTTTTGCTCAACGGTATCTCCACGCTATATACGTAAGGGCCTAAGAAGTATATTGTAACTGTGAAGTTTTTTTTTTTTCTCTTAGATTGAGTAAACCATAAATGCGAAATTCTCGATTCTCATGCGAAAAACAAGTTAAAAATGATATTTTAAATGTTTGAACTTCATTCTCATAATACAGATATGCTGATACATATCAACATTGATGATAAACCATGAGAACAGAAAACATTCAAAAAATTTTGAGAGTATTATAGACGAAACTTTGACTTGGAATGAGCATTTGCATCATGTTACAACATGTTTTTCTAACAATATAGGGATTATCCAAGCTTAAGTTTTTCGTCCCTCATTCAGCTTTATATTTATTATGACCGTGCATCACAAAACAAACAAAAAGTCGCACCCCTTGATTTTACGTGAGGACTCAAATAAAGGTGAAATGGTTCAACCGAGTCAATCTTGAGTTCTTCATATTTTCTGAAAGAGCTATCCTTCTGCTACATTATTCTTCAGTTTGGGATCCTTACATCAGTGGGAAAGTGTATTTTTAGCAGTTTTTCTACAACCCTTTTTGGGGAAAGAGTAGAATGATCAGGTATGTCCTAGAGGCCGCTTTTCTTGTCTTGAAAACCTTTACACACTCCTCACTTTCAAGCCTAATAAATTTTGAAAGGATGATGCTACTGCTTTGAAAGTTAGCACTTATAATTGGCAGAATGTGTTAAAAAAAAACATGCTCAATAATTTCAACTTAATCTAATAATCCCTTCATTGCTGTTGCTCCGGTAGTTTACATGCTGTGTTTTATCCCTTTCATGGCAAAGCTAGCACGGCTTGGTAAAGATTAGGCGCTTGAATAGACCGTGTACTTCAGAGCCTCTTTTCTCAGTTCACACTTTTCCAGAGTGTGTCTTTTCTTTCCAGTATTAAGGTAGGTTAGGGGACATAGGCGCCGGAAGTGTGTGTGTGTGTGTGGGAGGGGGGGGGGCGGCCCGCCCCCCCCCCCCCCATCCAAAAAATTGGGGGGGGGGGGAACGCATTTTTGCCCCCCACCCCACCACCCCCCCGAAAAAAAAATAGATAGATAGATAAAAATGAATAAAATAATATATATATATATATATATACATAAATAAAATACAAATAGGGGAATTTGTTAGCTAAGACTAGTAATTTTAACTCTCATAAATCAATATTGATTGAATGCAGAAATAAATCAAATCAAATAAAACTCAAACCAAGCAAAAACTGAAATTTCGCATAATGGACTCAGAAGACGAACCAGGCGTTAACTGGGATATCCCCCATAATACATGCATGAGAACCTGTATTGATTTAATTGATATATTTGTGCTTGTATGAGCAGGTGTGATTACGTAATCATACCTGAGTAATATATCATAGAAATACTTGATATTCCTTTAATGTACATATTTATCTACTGCATTGTCCTATCTCAATATTATAGCATTTCACTGCATATATCAATACAAATTATCATTGCTCATTTGCAATAAACTTGAAGTATGTACATATGAAAAATAAGTGAAATTTGATGGAATGAAAATATGAATTACTTTGTAGAAAAACACATATAAATCGGCCTGCTGCCGTGTCTTTCACTGCTTACCGCAATAAAGTTTGACAGAGGAAATAGGTGATGAACATTTTGTTTGAAGATCATCATGCACTTGTGAAACGGGATACTGTGTGATGCGCGGGGGGGGGGGGTCATGTTGACTTTTGTTGATTTGATTTTTGATGTGCACATTTAAGATAATTCATCTTTTCTCCTTGCATATTACTGAATTATTTTGTTAGTTTGACTATGTTTGTCTTTTATCTTATATGGCGTGTACCCTTGCTCATGATTTATTAGAAAGTCCCAGAAACCAACGCTTTTTATTGTTCTGCTTTGTAATTGTCAAAACAATTTTTGCCACTCATGGTTAAATTTTTCAAACATAATATAGAAACAATAAATGTTTACACGATAATCATGGTTTATACTTCTTTGAAATTTCATTTTCAAACTGGAAGGAGAGTATTTGATACCCTCCTTTCTGCCTCTTTTATCAGGCTGCATTTTAAGGTACATCATTACTTTTCACTCTTTATGACTTATGAGGTACGACAAAGTATGTATATATATATATATATATATATATATATATATATTATATAAGTGCAATTTTGGATCCATTGTATATTTATATATCTAAAGTCATGTTAAAGTATACTTAGTGATATTTTGAAAGTAATGAAGTATGATTATACTATTGTGTATTTAATGTATGTCGCAGCATTATAGACTTTGATATAAATATATGAGATTTATGACGTCTGCACTATGTATATTGCACCGCATTTATCCGCTCTTTTTTTTTTCATTCTGAAACTACAACACAGTAACTGGGATATGTAACATTTGATGAGATATTACTATCTAATGCGTTCTTGGTGTTTAATAATTTCATTGAAAATCTCTCAGATTTTGGATATCTTAACTGGATGGTTAGTAAAAAGCCTTATATTCTTTATGCAATAATGTCTCCACCTCCCCATCCCCTGCATATTTGTTTTTATTTGTGTTCAGATAAAGGATCTTTTTAATTTAATCCAGTGCTGTAGAGATAAAATGTTAATACTTAGTGGGTTTTCTTTTGTTGTTGTTGTTGTTGTTGCTGTTGTTGGGGCATTGGGTTAGATTGATGTATGTATGATCTTAAGTGCAGGCTGCGAATGTGCTTATTGTAAACACCTTATTATTTCCGAGGATTCGTAATTTTTACGTAACCTAAATGTATTTCAGCCTCTGAGCTGCAACTTCAGTAATAATAGACCTCATCAATTCAATTCAATTCTAAATATAAATAATTGCATTTTATACTTTTTTCTTACCTCCTACAGTCAAAACAAGGTATTCTTGAACCTCGTTGAGGCCCTTTAATCGTAAGCCCCCCCCCCCACAACAACAACTACAACAATGAAATACAACGGTCCCCTCAGCAATTATAACTTTAAAGATGACGAATCAATCCAAATGCAATTTCAGGGTATGAAACTATAACGTATTACCCACATCTTACTGAAAAACCCATCCGATTTGCTTCAGTGGTCAAAGAGAAATGAGGATCTTTGTATAGAACATGCCAGGAATCCCTTGCCTCCAAGTTCGGTCCATTGTGTTTACACATTGATATGCAGTTCCGACAGTATCAGAGTGCTAAACTTGGAAGGAATAGATCCATGACATGCTTTACAACAATACATATTTTTCTGTGAACATTTAACCTAATTGAACGAAGTTTTCTGCAAATTATATCTAAGATGTTATATTCTTAGACCCTGAAATAATATTCAGACAGTTTAATCATATCATTGAAGGTTATCAATGCTGGAATCCGATTTTAATTTTAGGGGGGGGGGGGGTGACATACTGTACACATAACGTGGAAAGTCCCAGATTCCAATTAAAGTTTACTGTTTGTCAGTGTATTTTTCATTACAATTTTTACTATTCATGACCATTTTTCCAGACTGTTGTGAAAATGTGTAACTTTATAATTCAGTAGCAGAAATGTCAAAAGTCTTACAATCATTATTTTATTACAGAATTTTAGCTTGAACACGTATTCTGGAAAGTTAGAGCTATTAATGTTGTATAGATGACTCTATCTCTGTCTTTGTTCTTGTTCTTTCAGTCCTCGGTTTTGTATTTCTACACTCTAAAAAGACCCGAGTCAGAGCTGACCCGGAACTGGGTCCGTTGGGGTCATACACCGTTCCGGGTCAGTAACTTGGATTTTGGTCATGAAGACCCCGAATGGGGTCATCCTGACACTTCGATTCGTGACTCTGAATGGGTCATATCTGACCACATTCCTTGTCATTTCTGACCCAGAACGGTGTATGACCCCAACGGACCCAGTTTCGGGTCAGTTCTGACTCGGATGTTTTAAGAGTGTATGTAACCATACGATACCGCGGATTATGTGTCTGTCATACTCATTTATGTTAAAGGGGATAGCTAGTAACTGATCAGTGGGAATCAGTGGGAATGCTGGGGGATGATTGTTCCAATTCTTCTGGATTCATTCAAGAGTAGGGCCTACATATATAAAAATATTGTTGTGTAAAAATTATTTGCTCCAGAATGGTTTCATATTCAAGTAATGTGCAGTTTAATGTTTCCAGGTTAGCATGCCTGTATGTACAGTGACGGGGCATTAAACTGCACATTACTTGAATATGAGACCATTCTGAAGCAAATAATTTTCACACCACAATAGATATATAATGTAATCTTAAATGAATCCAACAAGGATTTGAACAATCATCCCCAAGCATTCCCACTGATTCCCACTGATCACTTTAAACTATAGCCATCCCCTTTAAGGGCATTCTCGACACAAGTTTCTGTACTTCTAGAGATGAGCCCCTGGCTTTTCAAATTGATCGCATGCAACTTATACTTATATTACATATTTACATTTGTTGGAAATAAATGTCATTGATCCTTAAGAGCCTCAGAATTCCCTGTCCTTCATATTGACATGTGTCTGTGTGGGTGTGTGTGTTTGAATTTTCCCTGATTTTACTCAGTTTAAAGTATGTCTTGAAATTCACAAGTGCTGCTGTAACAATGACAAAATATTGATGTCTTCTGCGGCAAATCCCCCTCCGGTTTTTATAGATTAATGATTTTACGATCACAGTACTGTATACACATGTGTATACATAGAAGGGGCTGATTCAGGAATTCCGTCAAGGGGGGGGGGGGGGGGGAGCACGCCCCCATTTTTTTATTTTGTTTTTGTTTTGAGCCCCCTGGATCCGCCACTGCATTAGTAGTGTCATGATACGTAAGTACGTAAATTCTTTCGATGCCATAAATGTATATGTTCTCTTCTTTATACGGAGAAGTGGACTGCTTGCAAGCTGCTTTTTTTTTTAATCTGCCATCATTTCAAACATCAAATTTTGTTTTTGATATATATATATATATATATATATATATATATATATATATATTTACTGATAAGCCCTGATTTTTCAGTCACTAAGCATTCATAATAGAGCGTTGATTTTCAGTCACTGCTATGTGCTTATTTATAAGCAATATATGCATACTATTGATAGTGTTGGAGCTATCATTTCAAAACCACCATGACTAACCGTCATCATGCATGATGCATCACACACACACATACAAACACGCACACACACACACACACCTACTGTTTTGATAACCACAGCGCTTTTTCTTCGAAATGTATGAAATCGCATTACAGGCCCAACGGTCGGCTTTCTTTTGATGTGTGTGTGTGTGTGTGTGTGTGTGTGTGTGTGTGTGTGTGTTTGTGTGCTTTGTGTGTAGCTGTGTGTGTGTATCAAATACCAGTGCGACAAAAAAACAAAAGTCCCCTGGAACCAAGGCTAGCACGCCTCTTTCACTGTGAAAGTGGCGTAAATTCTCAATCCTGAGTGATACACGCCTTTATAACAAAACACAACACCACCAACAACAAGAACTTATGAAGAGAGTGAGGATTTCCCCCATAAAGTCAAAATGATATCATACACTACCTCTGGAACCAAGACTAGCACCAATCTCTTGAGGCGCTAAACTAAAAGAGTAAGTATTTTCAAGGAGGTTCAAACGCGATCCTTGGTATTTCCAACTACAAATCAGAATCATGATTTTGACTTTGATGAGGAGATGAAAGTCACTCTTAGATCTGAAATATTTTCACTCTATGGTATAATATAGAGTGAAAATGTTCGCTCCAAATGGACTGGTCCTAATCAAACTCCCTAAGGAGCAGGAAAAAGAAGCAGAATTCGCTCCGTAGCATTTACAGAGAACACAGATAAGCGCTAAAGTTATGAATCAAAAGTTTGCCCCGTTTTCACAAATCACATTATATAATCACTGATTGATTTTAGTTCCAAAATTCCCAGTCACTGCCAGTGCCCCACCCAGTTACTCCATGGACAGAAAGGATGACGTCATCACACCACAAGCATGCCACTGACTGTGCAGAAATCGTCACTAAACTCATTTATTAAGCTTGGAATTAATGAGAAAAAGATGCATCCTTTCCATCAAATTATTTTGTTTGTTTGTTTATTATTTTACTTTTAAATACATTTCAGAATTCGTATTCTTGTTCTCCCAAACTTCGATGAAGCAGATGTCATTCTCTTGTCATTTTTTTCCTAATTTACTTTCTGAACATGAGACATTTTTTACACGTTGTATACAATTGTATATATATACTTATAGGAGAGATGGAGAATGTCTATTCATGATTAGCAAAACTGAAGTTTGTATAATCATGACAGCTAGATCTAAATTAGATAAGTGCAGTGGGCAAGATTATTGCTGTTGCCGCGCAAGAATTAGTTGGCAGGATAAAGCAATGCACTTATAAACTCCGTGGCACATAATTATTTTTAGATACACTTCAACGTTTTCAGAAACCCTGACCTTGTGTCTCCTAACTCATCCTATAGTGCCATTATTCCCATATCTTCCTTGCCAATCCGTTTTTATAAGTTCACCCCTCCCCTTTACATACACACATACTAAAAAAGACAAGAACAAAACAAACCCTGTCACACTCTTCGGCCTTTACTAATGATAACACATCAATTTATAAAGCGCAAAACCAATAGACATAATTTTATATTCTTCTGAGCTTCAAAAGCTTCTGATGTGCTTGATAATAATGAACAGTTGATTGAAAAGATGTGTTTTGAGTCGTGATTTAAAGACTGCTATACAGTTGGGGATTTCCGGACTTAATTCCAGAGTTTGGAAGCTGCACATGCAAATGCTCTGTCTCCCAATGTTACTTTAGTTTTACGTGTTGGAATTTGTAAGAAAAGAGTGTCCTTGAAACTGCACAAATTGTGAGTATGCCTGTGAGATTTAATTCAGATATGTAACTGGGGGCTTGACCGATGTCAAATCAAAATGAGCTTACTATAATACGATACAAGAGAAAAGGGTACTAAACTGCACATGCTGCCATACAAACATGATGGTACCATAATGATCCTGAAACATGAGTGCGAGAATATGAGGAATAAAAAAATAATAATTTGAGTCCACTGGACGCAAGGCAAAATAATTGCGTTGGCCGGGAATCGAACCCGGGTCAATTGCTTGGAAGGCAACTATGCTAACCACTATACCACCAACGCTTCATGGCTGTTGACACAAAGTTTTTCGAATTATTCCCTACTACTTGCCAATATAACGTCCTGCCGTGCTCAAACGTGGCATTTGTGACCTCACAGGTCACTCTTGTACATATTTCCTCTTGTAAATGATGACGTCGACGAAAGTTTGGTGAGTTAATGAGCCCCTGTTCACACTCGCGCCATCGCACGCAGTGCTGAGGAAAATCATACGTGTAAATGGTAAATATCAACAGAAAATGTCAATAGAAGAAATTGAAGTCGATGAAACAAGCTACATGTACACACAAATTAAGTCTAATTTAGATAAATAAGCTTCATTTTGATATTGATCGGGCCATACGAACTGAGTAGGGCATAGATAAGTATATTATCCAAATTTTATTTTATCAGCGTAGTATACGTCCATCTTTTTTTTCTATTCTGCAACAAAGGGAGCTTATTAATAAGGGTCATTCAGAGACTCCAACCCCAAGCACCTTCTGATCTGGAGATTCTCCCGCCCAAAACCCCTAGCAAACGGGAGACTCCAAGTTGATGTGTGCGAAGCATGAATTTCCAAGGATTCTAGATGTTCTCTGGAGCTATCTAAGGCTTATTTTTTCAACATACGATAGCAAAAAGTAAGAAATCCTTTCCACCGGGAGACACAGAGCCAGGGCGGGAGAAATCAAATCTCAAACGGGAGAACGGGAGATTTTGCAAAAATGGGCTTTCGGCGGGAGATCTCCCGTCGAAAACGGGAGAGTTGGAGTCTCTGGTCATTATGATGGAAGCACGTGCCAGCATGAATTGATCTCACGGAATTGTGTTGACTGAGGTCTCTTGGATCACAATCTTTAATTGACGGCCAACAATGAGTGTATGATGTGTTCATCTCCTGCAGCAATACTGCAGTAATCACTGAGGTCTCTGTGTATGTGTGTGTGTGTGTGTGTGTGTGTGTGTGTGTGTGTGTGTGTGTGTGTGTGTGTGTGTGTGTGTGTGTGTGTGTGTGTGTATAAGTATCTTTGATACTGTAGTATTTTGCATTGTCTGGGCTCCAAGAGTTAATGACTGGAGGTGTAAATGTGCGTGAGCAAGTTTTTCGCCTCTCTCGCACGAGTGAAGTTCAGGTTGGGCTCGCGAAGTCTGTCGACGTGGCAGGCGGTGTTATCCGCTTCTCGCTCTCCCCCCCCCCCCCCCCCCCACTCTTCCGTATACTCCCCCCCCCCCCCCTCTCTCTCTCTCTCTCTCTTTCTCTCTCATAAACACATTTCCTCTCCTCTCCCCAATCTTCTCCATTTTCTCTCTATATGAAGAGTTTGTTTGCAAAAACCGATAAGTCCATATTTGTCAAATGGAGATATTTGCGATTAAAGGTCAAGAAAAATAGAGAGAATAATAAGAACATTTTTGCTTCTTTTGACCATAACTTCAAGAATATACCTTTATATGTAGTGACCAATATATCATTTAAAAGGTATTATTTTGTATTTTATGACAGAGACCGTACTTCAAAATCTTCAAAAATGGACTTATCGGTTTTTGCAAACAAACTCTTCATATTCTCCTCGTTCTTTCTCCTCCTGCCTTCCTGCCTCCCTCCCCCTCTCCCCTCCAATATTGACATAATGTATATCAGCTATTTTGCACAACCACATTGGTATCACTAAAGCTTCCCCCCTCCCCCCCCCCCCATCACACACATCTTTGTGATTATTGGAGAAGGGAGATGAACATTGCATTGCACGATTGTGATCCAATTAAAGGACCTGAATTCAACACAGTTCCGAGAGATCAATCCAGCTGCCACTTACCTTGCCTCCATTATGAAAATGACCTTCATTAATATTCCTAAACCTCTTTTTAGCAGATTAGCAGGAAAAAGAAAACAAGCATGATGGAAGTACGAGGCGAATGAAATATCATGTATCATGTTATTTTGCTATATTTGATGTATTTTTCATTGAGATGTATGAAAATAAAACTGAAATGAATTAATGAAATTAAAACTAACAATGCTCAGATAGATTTTGCTGTACTATTCTCATCGCGCTCCTGTCGCGAGTACTAATAGCAATGCCACTAATCATCGTATTTGGACACCTGTAGGTGGCCTTTTTTTTTGTCTTTTGCTTCCTGTTATTTACTCCTCTTTTTAATCCCTCCTTTCCTTCAGCTCTTTATACGATAGTTCTCAACATTTGACATTTGAAGTAAATGCGTGTTATTTCTGACACCCTTTCTAACCATATAGCCCCTTTAGTTCATTGCTTCGGATCATTTTGAGTACCAGTAATTTTTCTTTTATTATAACATAGGCCTATACATTAGGTCTTTCAACAAAATTGTGAACTTTCTAGGTTTCCTTCATCAATGGTTTATCTGCAGAGCACTTTAATGATGAAAGATATATTGTATAAAATTCTTTAATACACGTATGTAAGAACTTCAAATGCAATATCAAAGAGTTTAAAGTGTTACCTTTGTAACCATTTGTACAATGGTGATTATCGTGATATAACAACATGACCATTGCACCAAGAAGCTCGTTTATTGCACGATGTTCTCCAAAGTAAAGACAAAATAATAAATCCAGGACGAAACAAAGTTGAGAATAAATTTAAAAAAAAAAATCCAAGATATTATTACCCACAAAATACAGTCACCATTTTCTTCAACATCATCTTTATCACTCTGAAGAGAGAGAGAGAGAGAGAGAGAGAGAGAGAGAGAGGGAGGAGAGAGAAATGAAAAAAAAAAATGCGTTGGCCGGGAATCGAACCCGGGTCAATTGCTTGGAAGGCAACTATGCTAACCACTATACCACCAACGCTGCACGAATTTTTCTGATACACACAGATCTTTTAACTTAGCCTGTGGAACAGTGCAACGTGGCAGTCTCGTCTTTTCGTCAGTCGTGTCAGTGAAAGTTTCTTTTCTGGTGGCACAGGGTCAAAAGTGTGATCGTCGAGAAAAACTTAAAAAAAAAAAACTTCTCTCCGACAATTACAGCTCCTTGTGATGCATTGAAATCAAACAAACAGTAAAGTGAATGTGGGTATACAATATTGCTTGGCCCAAAGCAAAAGAACGAAAGAATGATCAATGTTTTTCGAGAATTACAAAACTTCAATAGATTGTTTAAATTACGAGGTTGTGTCAGAACTTTTATTTTAAATTGCTCGTGTGCTGACAATTATTCCAACTATGCAGCGCCGAATCCCCTCCCCATCATCAACTTAAAATGAAATGAAATGAAATGAAATGAAATGAAATGAAATGAAATGAAATCAAATCAAATCAAATCAAATCAAATCAAATCAAATATCATCAACTACACTATAACTCATAGTGATAAATCATCAAGGTCCATCTGCAGTACAATGAATTGAAATTCACAATATCAGAGAAGTGAACCATGTTCGGGAGTTTGATTGTGTTCAGAGTTTCGTTTATTCTGTTCATAAAACATTTACAAATTAAATTTGTTTGTTTAAAATACTTTTGGATGGGTGCTAATGGTGGGGAAGTATACCGTAGACCACTTCACCCTACAATGCAACACATGCACATTACATGAAATTTAAATTTCCCACAATTTAGTGGTGAGATCTGTCTAGAAGAAGCCACCCCCTCACTCCCCCCCCCCAAAAAAAAATAACACAACAACAACAATAACAACACAAAAGAATTATTCGCTTGTTTTGCTTTGTCTTGTTGGGTGGCAGGAAACTTTTCAGTTATACTCTTCAGTTTTCCTTTGATGGAAAAAAAAAATCCTCAATCTCAATAATGGTAAGTCAGAATACGTTTATGGGTTGATTTCTTCTGGCCTGTGCTATGGTTTCTGTACTTTTGCAATATGTGCGTCCGCATCAAAGGTCACAGGAAAACTGAGCGAGAGAAGAGACAAAACTGCCACGTCGAACGCAAAGGCATCGACTCGATAAATATTTCAGTAAGTTGTTCGGGAACAACAAGAGCGTTGGTGGTATAGTGGTTAGCATAGTTGCCTTCCAAGCAATTGACCCGGGTTCGATTCCCGGCCAACGCATAACTTTTTTTTCCCCCTTCTCACTTCTTCTAAATTCAAAGTGAATTGACAATTGAGTAATTGAGTAATCCAAACATTTTCTTACATTTTACGTGCAATTGAAGAATAAACAAAGGAGAAGAAAAGGAGAACTTGCACTGCTCGTATTCAAGTTGATTTTCCAAAGTACAGTAAAAAGAAAATTAAATAAATGTTGCAAGTTTCCATTTAAATCAGATCTGAAAAAAAGAAAGCTATACGAAAGCTCAATCTTTACCTGTCGCACCAATGATTCAAATGAGACCATTGCCGCTGCCTGGCAATCCGCTCCCTAGTTGACACACCAAGGAAATGTTTCAAAATCTTGGTCAAACATGCCCAAAGGCTGAATTATAATGCATCACATTGAAAAACACAACAATTACACCAAGCAACATAGTCATTATATTGTATGAACATTTCAACAATGACAAATACCGATTACATTAACATAAAAAATATACAGCATCATAATTATCAAAACGATAAACAGTTCATAACAATTATTATACAAAATAACCATAGTTATCAACGTACACGTACGCGCGCACACGCACACACACGCATACACACATACACACCCATACATGTGCATATTACATCCATGTCTATACAGATAAACCCACACTCATCTCATGCATGCATTCAACTCTTGCTTACACAGGCACACATCAAACGAAAAAAAAATATAATGTCTTGCTTTTTAAGATTTTAAAATTTTAAACATAAAAAAGGCAAGTTGATGATCTTCATTGGGAAAATTAACACTAAATAATTGTAACCGAACATTCTTAAACATTTTATATAAGCAAACTTTCAAAACCATTCCACTTCTCAAAGATTCTGTGACCACTTTCAGTTATAAATGATGTTATTCTCGGTATCAATTTTGTTTTCTTTCACTACAATCTTCCCCTTTAAAAACAATCTTCGTTGTGCTCTTCGTCTTAGTTATTTTAGAATCAAAACAAACAAAGAAACAATCTTATATGATGAAGGATGGATTTAGCGGCTTTTGGAAGCAAGGTTTTTATGTCTGAATGATCTTCACTTATTACTAGTATGACCAAATGAACGTCTAAATATTAAGCGCCATAATACACATCATAACTTTTTCATTTCCCCCTATAACTTGGATACGCCCACTAAAAAAAATAAACAACAACAAAAACAAGCGAAAAACACCGTCCAAACCAGGATTCTGTAATCGATTACTGCTATATTATTTTACGGTTACCATGACATTAAATATTTGCTCCTGCGACAATTGCTCCCATGAAATATTTGTACACTAAGCCAAACATAAATTGTAGCCACAGACATAACCCTGTTCATAATCCTAATCCTCACGTCAAACTAAACTCAAAACCCTATCACAACTTTAACCCTAACCCTAAGTCTTTGGAGAATATAAGACCGGAGCAATTGTCGCAGGAGCAAATGTCGTGTCACCTATTTGGTAACAAAAGACAGTGGAAAATTCCCCCATAAATAGACCTAACATAACTTGCATGTTTCCATTTCATACAATGATTAACAATAAAACATTGCATGGAAACATGGAAGTTACGTTCACTGTATGCAAAGTATGAATGCATCCTAGCTGTCTGAACTGAGAATTATACTTCATGTGGGCATGACCTAATCTTAGATTTCATAGCGGGTATCAAAGTAGACGCTATCTCACCCATCATTGATTTTGTGCTTTCTTCTCAGACAATCATCACGTTTTTTCCTTGGAGAAGACAAACAAACATTTCTTTTAAAAAGAACAAACATTCGCTCATAAAAATGCCTTCGAAACATGTCTTTTAGTTATACAAAATGAACCACCAGGGGGGGGGGGGGCGTTTCATGAAGGAACTTGTCGGATAAAATGTCCGACAAGTCAATTATATCCGACAAGTTCAGAAAAATCAGCCAATCACACTACAGAATTTCTCAAAACTTGTCGGATATAATTGACTTGTCAGATATTTTATCCGACAAGTTCTTTCATGAAATGCCCCCCCCCCCCCAGATGTACTGATAAGTGACTGAAGAGACGACAAAAATAATTCAAATGTAAGACACTGAACATGCTATAACACAATGGAGAAACGAATGATTTACACGTATATCATTATAATTAACAATTGAAGAGTTTGTTCGCAAAAACCGATAAGTCCATATTTGCCAAATGGAGATATTTGCGATTAAAGGTCAGGAAAAATTAAGAGAATAATAAGAAAATATTTGCTTCTTTTGACCATAACTTCAAAAATGTACCTTTGGTAGGGACCAATATGTCATTTAAAAGATATTATTTTGTACTTTATGACCGAGACCTTACTTCAAAATCTTCAAAAATGGACTTATCGGTTTTTGCGAACAAACTCTTCAATTATTCTTTGTAACTTTCCATTGATTATTATGTCCTTTCCTGTACTCAACAATATCTGGACAATTTATTTCTGTTATTCTCTCTGTAACACCCAGTAGCTGCCTATGGCCCATCACAACATGTCATTGATGGCGCATATGTATAATGCTGGTCATGATGTGGAGGCAAGCAAAGAGTGACTAGAAAGATTGTACGACAAATGGGGGCAGTTAATAAAAGTCAGTAGAGGACGCTCTTCTTTAAAGTCGGTCCGAAATCGTTGACTTCTCACTCTGGTCAGCTGGTACTAGTAGTTCATAGAAATAGTACTATAGTACGGTCATTACGGCCTATTATTGCGACCGCCTGAAGAGTGCGCTCTCAAGCGTGTTCTTAAATACCCCCCCCCCCCTTTCTCCTTATTTGGACTCTATTCCAGGCTCGCGACTCCAACTTATCCTCCAGTTCTTCCTCATCTCTGTTTGACTGCTTCTTTGCACGTATAAAAAAAAAAAAAAAAATCTTCGCTTCTCTACAGGGGTGTATCCAGGATTTTTTTCGGGGGGGGGGGGGAGGGGTCGTGATCACAGTTTTTTTAGACCTTTTTGCAATGAAAGATAGTGAGTGAAAAATACAGTAAGGCGCATGCGCGCACATTCGAATGCCCCTGATAATACTACAGTATATGCCGTACACAGGAATATTTTTCGGGGGGGGGGGGCAGGAGTATATTCAATATTAATGGAAAAATCTGAAGCGAGAGAGCAGATGAGCAGAATGAGAGTGTGGGCCCACATAAAGGATATTTTTCATTTTTACAACTGAAATTCAACAATCTGGAGCATTTTGGGGAGGAAATATTTGAGAAATTGTTAATCCTAAAAAGCAAGAGATATAGATATTCAAGGATAATCAGAATGGCTAAATCTGTCACCATTTTTTTCCCATTTGGGAGCGTCTTCACTGAGTGGTAAGTATCAAGGGGAGATGGACAGAAGGGAGGGTGTGAAAGGGAGTGTCCCCCTCCCACACAAGGAGCTTTTACATTTTTAGAACTGTAATTCAACGATCTGGTGCATACTTTTGGGTTTGAAATTCAATCA
The DNA here is from genome assembly GCF_040938485.1 of Diadema antillarum. Lineage (NCBI taxonomy): Eukaryota > Metazoa > Echinodermata > Echinoidea > Diadematoida > Diadematidae > Diadema > Diadema antillarum. The sequence goes on along the minus strand of NW_027272161.1, from coordinate 24,360 downwards.
AAAAGTAAGAAAAAATAATATTTATAAGAACAATGTGAAGGGCTGAATTGTGGTGTGTGACACATTTTTCTTTACATCGCGTCTGCGTCCTTTCACTGTGTACTGTCAGAGTCTATGTAGATGGACCGAAGGGGAGGGTGTGGGCCCATACAAATCAAATTTTTAATTTTTTGAACTGAAATTGAACGATCTGGTGCACTCTTGTTCGGGAAAATATTAAGAAAATTGTCAATCAAAAAGTAAGAAAAATAGATATTCGAGGATAATTATGAATGGCTAAAAGGGGTGTGTCACCTCTCTTTCATATGCGTCTATACGGTGTGCTAAGTCAGGGGAGATGGACAGAAGGGGACGGTGTGTCCCCCTTCCACAAGGGGAACTTTTTCATTTTTAGAACTGGAATTCAATGATCTGGATGCATAGATTTGGGGTTTAATATTCACTCAAAAAGTTAAAAAAAAATATTTAACAACAATGTGAAGGGGTAAACTGTGGTGTCTGTCACCTTTTTCTTTACACCGCTTGACTTCCTTTCACTGTGTACTATATCAAAGTCTATGGAGATGGACCGAAGGGGGGGGGTCGGGTGTGAGAGGGGGAATCTTTTAATTTGAATTTTGATAACTTAAATTGAACAATCCGGTGTACACTTGTGGTAGAATATGTTTTGTGAAAATTAATTATCAATCAAAAAGTTAGAAAACTGAATGTTCAAGAACAATGTGAGTGTCGTCTCGTGTCACCTCCTTTTCCGTGTGTGTGTATACTGCTTTCATCACATAACTTCATTATTTTCACTCGTTTTATTCTTCTACTGCTCCTCCATTAGTCTTCTTCTTCCTCTTCGCCTCCTCCTCCTCCTATAGACAAACCTTTTCCTTACTTTTCTTCTGCCTTGTCTAACTTTCTTGGCATTCTTTTCAATTTTCTTACTTGATCAATCTCCCTCCGACCTCTCCTTTTGGCATTTTTGTGGGTTGACAACACGAAATGAAATTCTTATTTCTCTTCGATAGAGAATTCGGGATATCGGATTATTTTGTCATGCGTTACTCGAGCGATATAGACAGAGTGATTGATAATATCATTATCATCATTATCAATATCATTATTATTGTTATCATTATTATTACTATTATTATTATCATCATCATCATTACTCAATCTATTTATCTATTTGGAAGTCAACAAAAAATACGTAAAATGCACACTATTACATGATCACTGAGTGTGATGATTCTAGCTGCATTATACCGTATCCGCTGGTTGGGGAAGGGGGGGGGGGGGCAATGGGCTGTATGCACCCATCACCTACCGGTATATAACAAATTACAAACAATATCATAAATGTGATAGGCCCTATATCATAAAACCACAGTGATCAGAACGAGATTAATTTTGATTGCCTATTTTGATTGATGGCTATTAATAGGCCTCCGCGATGAATGGAGAGAGAGAGAGAGAGAGAGAGAGAGAGAGAGAGAGAGACAGACAGACAGAAAGTGGGGGGGGGGGGAGGGGAGATGAAAGTCCGACTCCGCAGAGAGAGGGAGAGAGGGAGCCCCAGGGAGAGAGAGTGGCTTGAGTCAAAATATCTCATCAGTGACTAAACTTATTGATATGGAATCATACAGTAGCGGAATCCAGCAAGGGGTGGGGGCACCGTCTTTATTTTCAGTCAAAACAAAATAAATAAAAGGGGGCGCCAGAGCGTGCCCTCCCCCTTTTATTTTGTAAGGGCGCCTCCCCTTTACGAAATTCCTGCTTGGATCCGCCCGCCCCTGTCATGGGTGGTAAATATAAAACAAAAACAGTCATGAGACGTATTAGATCTAATATTTCAAAAGTATTAGTGTTGATGCATTGCTGCAATACTGCGGGGAAAAAAGAAAGAAAGCTATAATAACAAACATACAACTTGCTGAACGGATAGAGAAAACTGAAGGTTCCAAAGAACCTGCATTTATCCTCATATTTAAAATGTGTCTTCCTTGTCATTGATGTTGTTTTTGCTTTTGCTTTTGTTTTTGCTTTTGTTTTTGGTTTTTGCTTTTGTGTTTGTGGTTCTTTCTTTCTTTTTTGTGTTTGTGTTTGTTTTCGGTTTTTTTTTATCCTCTTTTTTTTTTCTTCTTCTTTTTTTTTTGCTAGGCAACAATGTACCTCCGAATGATTTTATTCCGGCTTTTGATACTGAGATCGGTAAATTGTTGTTACGGGAATCTGTTTTTTTTTTTTTTTTTTCAGGGTACAGTGTAATAGTGCACGTACCCTCTCTTTCTGTAGTTCCAACAGCTTCTAACAGTGCAACATTTCCCACGGGAAAATCGTCGTAGTGTCATCATAATGTTTCCGCAGGCAACACTAAGTACAAGAATGTTGTTTCTCGTTCTTAGCTTTGAACTCATAAACTCTGTAAATTTCCACATCACGCCATTACAATCATTTAAGCACTAGAGGGCGCTAGTTTAAAGGTAACTTGGAAGCATCCGAATGTCCAATCGACGCACAGATCGTTCATCAGGCATCATCAGGCACGCGTGAACGTGATTGGGAGCACACTACATAAATGAGTGCAGACCCTTGCGCCCTTCTCTTTCAGCTGACAAAACCGTCGCTGCCAGACGCCACGGAGCGAGAGGCGTACAAACGTAAACGCGTCCGCATAGATACGTAGTCTGCTTTTGTAATTCGTTGACGATTTGAAACGTTTGCACGGCCATTAGCAGTGAAATTTTGGTAAGTGTGAGAAGGCAGTTATGTATCGCTTCTTATTCATTTTAGCTGCCTGAGAGATTTTCATGTACCTGATAGCATTTCTTGATACAGCGCGACAAAAATAAAAAGCAAGAAGTGAAGAACATGGCCTTCCGCCGCATGCTGTCACAGCTGACGTATACGTACATTCTTCATGCACCAGCCTATTTTGATTGTTTGTCTTGGTGATGAAAACAAAGACCCGCGGGCCATACAGGTCGAGTGTATTTACTAACAATGCCAAGTCGTGCTGTCGTGGACGTCACACCTAATTTCCTTGAAAGCGTGCATGTGTGATGTAATGGCCATTTTTTTGTCAGCATGAAACAAGGAGATTTAGCGCACGAGTTCAACTTCCACCGCCGTTTTGCCGGTGCCTTCCGGCTGACAGCCTCAGCTCGCCTAGTAGATGCGAGGTCCGAACGATCGCGCCCTGCCCGCGCCCCTGGCGGGGCGGCTGTAGCTACTACGCTGGGGCAGCCGTACTCGCCTTCATGTAGTTGTGCCTTGTGGGGCGTACGTCTTCATTGCAGCCGAGGTGGGCGCCTCTCTCGCTTCTCGCTGCCCGAAAAACTTGAAACTGAATGCTCCGAATAATGAGGCAATCATCTTTGCAGTTTGCTGTTTTATTTTTAGAGTAGAACTGCCTCAGCTCATCTTTGTTATGTTAGATCCTATGTCGTGATGTAGAAACTACTTCATGTCAAGTTCCAAGTATTGTTACTAGTTATATATAGGATTTATATTTTTTATGTAACTTGATGAGTGTATCGCAAAGTTTTCGGCTCTAACGTCTAAGAGAGTGTATTATTACTTAGATCTATTTCTGTTTACAATATAAATATCAAAACCTCGACCTTCTGGCACTAATGTTAAACTCAAAACAAATTTCTCAACTTGGTTTTCGATAAATAATTCACCAAAGAGTTTTATATTTCACTTTCGAAGTAGATTTTAATTTCTATAAAGTATTATAAAAGAACATAATTGTAAATTGATTATTTAATTAATTTCCTTTTGTTTACATTTGTCTTTGTTATCTTAACTGATCACTTTTATAAAGTAAGTTTTATAATATTATATTAGAGTGAACATGCAAGAATGTATTTTGTCAATATACATGTACCAGTAGGTAGTTCAAATCCTCCACATATCAAAGATGCATACTGTAGCATAAGTGCTCTATTTTGTCCTAGCAATTCAAATCCAGTTTTATAGAGAGATGGGATATATTTCACTATTTCCAAAGGTGAGATGTGTATTCAGTCGTACTATTTTTGCTCAGCATTTTTGCTTGAAAAAATATAAAAACGACATTGTGCTTACAATGAATTTGATTCATGCCATTTTCTGCAGATCCCGATAAAGGTGACTCACAAGCAGCTGGTCCTTTTTTGAGTGTTCGGCGATTTCTACAATGGCTGTCGTGACCCCAGTAGACCAAAATGGGGTGCCGCTGACCAGTGCTGACGCCGCAAAGACTGATCTGCAGGAGATCCTCCAGAACCTGTCGCAAAATGGTCACATCACGCCCAAGTCCCTGTCGCGGAGCCCCTCGCCCTCCCCACCCTTCATGCGGCTGTCAGACAAAATCAGCTGTCGCATCGCCAACAAAGAGCGCTGGTTCTCCCTGGAATTCTTCCCGCCCAGGACATCGAGTGGTGCAGTTAATCTGGTTGCAAGGTAATGTCTGTTGTTGGCAGGTCGTTCTATTTAGTATTCTTTTGTGTGTTTGTGTGTGTGTGTGTGTGTGTGTGTGTGTGTGTGTTTTTGGTGTCTTCACTGAGCATAAATGCCACGAGAAAACATACACAACTTGTATGGAGAGTTTTATTGCAAAAGGAGCTAACTCCATTCTTGTTTCGTTGAGATATTTGTGATTAAAGCAGCTAAAAACAAAGAAAATGATAAGAAAAAAAAAAACTACCTAGGATATTTTTTATCAAAACTTCTTAAATATTTAAATGTTGAATACAAGTGAGGTATTATTACTGGAAAGGTTTGATTTCGCTCTATCTGATGATGAATTACGTTGAAATGTTTAAAGATGTTGCTTGAATAGCCCTTTTTGCAATAAGACACTTCAATATGTAGGCCTATATACAATAAGACCGATGAAACCGACAAATTATGGCTGCTTTATTGTGTATTCTAGCTGTAGGCAGAATAATAATTTGATTTCCAGGGTATTGGTACACTTTAAGCACAAATGTGTGTACTCATCTATAACATAGGTGTTTCTCGAGTTAAATCACTTCAAGTTAGAATACAAAACAAAACATAAACAGCTCTTGTACAGCTCTACTTGACAGTTCACTTTTGTGTAAAAGAAAAAGTCAATTTATGCGTTACCGTTAGAATGAGAATCCATTGTGTAGGTCAAATATTTTATCCTGTGATATGTGGTATTCTCTTGCCCAATAGCATTACATTTGTATGATTTACATTCCACCTGAAAAGACGGGAGAAAAGATAAAGAAATAGAAAGTATGCTTTCTTTGATATAAAATATTCAATGGTATTAAGGGTTTTGCAGACAGTGCCTCTTTTACAGCCAAATAGTCCCACGGTTTATAAACAGACTGAGGATAGTTTTTGCAATCTTTGATGCGATTATCATTGTAACACATGTTTTCCCACGTTCTTGCATTTATCTAATGCTGTGTCTGCAGTAAAATGAAATGCTTGTTAGAAATGCATAAAAATTTACAAGTTGTACGTACAATTGTAGTCCTATCTGGTAATAATTTTAAGTTAAAGGAGAAAACAACAGATATTTAAATTTTACAAGTCATATGATATTCAATGTGACCATCCAGCTCAAAACCCACAAAAGTTATAGAATAAGATTCTCTGTAATGATCAGAATGCATGTCCAAAGTGTCATTTGGATGGATGGACTAACGTTGTGGTCTCTAAAATTTGTCAATACCAGAGAGTAATCTTTTCCCTACCTACATGTACTTGTAGTCCCTGTCAAAATTTGGTGGCTAAAAGACAACCAAAATGATGATCTAGCAGTTTTTTCTTGACCATATTTTTTCAGACAGGAGCTACAATGTACTTTTCATTATGACATGGAACATATTTTATATACCTGTAATTGATACTGTAAAAGTGGAAATTTTCGCGGTGTTGAAATTTTCGCGCATTTCGCGCAACCAGAAACTAGCGCGAAAATAAAAGCCCGCGAATATTTTTGCTTGCCATAAGTTCCTGTGCGTGCCGTCTTGATTCCGCGGAATTAAAAACACGCGAAACTCTTCTGACCCGGCCAATCACGAAAAATTAGTCACGCGAAAATATCCACTTTTACAGTACTTTAATTGCGTGCAGCACGTTTGAGTGACCCTAATCTCTAAATAGCATGATGAAACTGCACAGGGCTCCTAACTCACTTCATTTCAATCACTTATTTTTTTATTTTATTTTATTTTTTTTTTAATGGGTTGGATGATCCAGTTTTACCAGGTTGATCATTTCTTATAAACTGTAAACTAACACACTTTGCAGTGAAAATTCATTTTGGCCCTCTTTTTGTGGATTTTGAGCTGGGCGGTCACATCCATACATACTTACGTACAATAATCTACTTGTACATTAACTTATAATTTACCACTTGCCAGATCGGGCAAGCAGATTTTTGCAAATTTGCTGCAAAACACTTAAATAATGAAACACAATGATATGAATACAATGTAGACAGAACACATTGATTCACACGCTAATAAACAATAGAGTAGCAAACTTGTCTGATCAAGTGTTCCCATTGCAATTGCTTTGGGGCTTCTTCACATTTATAAGTAGGCCTATTGGAAAATTGCTGAAATGAAATACAAAGTGTGTTGCATCACTAAACAGCCATTATGCTTGGGCTTCTGTATGATTGACTTTGTGGGTTTGTTGGGGGAATTAGTGAAAAAAAAAAAAACTTTTTGCATGTGTCTGAATGAGTGGTGACCATAGAATGGTGAAACTGGGCAGGGGAGCTCGCATGAAAGGTGACCCTATACCTGTCACTCATCGTGGTCAGTGGAGGGGGGGGGGGGCACTTTTTTTAGATAGAGACCTTGAAGTGTGAGCAATCCGAGGTTGTTTTTTGTGCTGAAGTTTTTTTGTTTCTTTTTTTTTTTTTTTTGCTTATCAGCTGAAGAAACTTGAAATGGAAGGAGAAAGATGAGCTGAAGATATACAAATATATATTTTTTTTGCTTGTCAGCTGTAGAAACCCCCAGAAGTGGCACTAGAAGTTGCACTGAAGGTCTTTTTTTGCTTGTTAGCTCGTGAAATCTGGAAGTGCCCCCCCCCCCACCCCCACTTTTGACAATGCTCCACCAGCCCTGCTCATGACCATATTCAAACAGCATGCGCAGTGGGAAACTTCACATCAATCTATATACAACATTTTCCAGAACGGTCAAGATTAGCGTCTAAACGGTCTGTCCCTTATATGATAAGATGGTCCTTTTGATTGTAGTATACGTCATTTCATTTCTTGATCGAGTTCTGGTGTAAAGTAGCTTGTTCCTGAACACCGGGATACTGTGACTCATCAAACATCAGATAGGAACACCAGACCATACATCTGTTTGTTAGCTTGGAGAGCAATGACATAGTAATCAGCCTGTATCAACATGATTATCTACCACTTGCTTATTAAATAACAAGGCATGGGAATGTTCCATGCTTGTACAAGATACTTGATTACATTTCACCTCAGTGTTCAGAGGTGGATATGTACTAGTGTATCTGATCAATAAATATTTACCTCACAATCATCTTGGATCTCTAACTCTGTCTTGTCTGGGTTTTTGTGTTTGTTTTTTTGTGGTTCATTTTTGCTCTTGTTTTTTTTTTTTTTGGGTTGCGTGGTTAGAGACTGTCGTTCTTACTCCATCTTACCACTGCATGAACAAGGACCTTGTTTGACCTTCACACTTTCAAAGTCTGATAAATCACCCTAATGCCCTGGTAATGATTGCCAATTGTGTTTTCCAGATTTTTCAGGCCAGCAAATCAGATACAGGAGTTCACTTTGCAGTCAACTATAGCCAGTGCCTCAAAGTCATCAAATTTAGCTTGAATTTGACCTCGTTGAATGATTATAGTTATCAGACTATGTTTATTTTACTTTTGTATTTTGTTATTGACTAATTCATGTTTGTGTGTGTGTGTGTATTTCTTTCTTTCTTTTTCTTTCTTTTTTTTTGAGAGGGGGGGGGAATAGTTAGTCAAATAGACAATTTTTATATCAATTTTTTTATGTACATTTTTTACCAAGTTCCCAGCAAGCAGAAAAAGCATGCTCAGTGATTGCTCCACATAGCATCAGCATTTCATATTCAAAATCATAGGCAAACTGAATTCCCCAAGTGTAGAAATGTGTTTGAACACTGAAATAGGCTAGTACAATAGCTCATCACTATCAAAGTCCTTGGGAAAAAATGTCATTTTTTTTTCTTGTTAAGCAAAGTGTTCCCTAGTTGCACAGCTGGCATGCACTGGGGTGAATAATGCTCACAATATCTGTACCCTATAGGATTAACATAGTTCCAACTAGCCTGAACTTGGAGTATAAAATCAAGCAGAACATAATTTAATGGGAATTTTGAAATTTGAAAACCCTGGTACTTAAGATAAAAATTAAAATGGTTAGATAAAATTAAAATGGTTAAGACCTGTTTGTTTACAATTTTAGCAATTCCAACCCTTTTACCCACAAAGTAAAATGCCCGGTAGTTGCACAAGATGTTCACGCCATTTGTATTACACTTGTATATTGTTTTCATGTTTTCAACATGTTTCTACTGTCCTGCCTCACCGCAGTTTTGTTTTAATGATTAATCCAGAGACTCCAACTCTCCCGTTTTCGACGGGAGATCTCCCGCCGAAAGCTAATTTTTGCAAAATCTCCCGTTCTCCCACCCTGGCTCTGTGTCTCCCGGTGGAAAGAATTTTTTACTTATTGCTATCTTACAGTGTATGTTGAAAAAAAAAAGCCTTAGATAGCACCAGAGAACATCTAGAACCCTAGGAACTTCGCACACAGCAACTTGGAGTCTCCCGTTTGCTAGGGGTTTCGGGCGGGAGAATCTCCAGATCAGAAGGTGCTTGGGGTTGGAGTCTCTGTTAATCTATGGCAGCAGAGGCTTGGGAGCAATATCATGCTATCCCCTATTCTACACATTGAGAGCTGAAGCAAATTTGACTTGATTCCCCGCCGCAGATTTGATCGCATGTTCCATGGGGGACCGCTCTTCTGCGACATCACCTGGCACTCTGCTGGCAACCCTGGGGGCAAGGCGGAGACGAGCTCCATGGAGATCGCCCGCACCATGCTGAACTACTGCGGCCTGGACACCATGCTGCACATGACCTGCGTCAACCAGACCGCCGAGACCATCACGGCTCTCCTGCAGAGGGCTAAGGAGTGTGGCATTCGTAACATCCTTGCTCTACGGGGAGGTGAGTCCAACCAACCATGATACCGAACCCCTATCTACCCTCCCCCCCCAAAAAAAAACAAACAAACAAACAAACAAAATAAACAAAACAAAAACAAAAACAAAAATAGATAGAATGAGTCTCATGAGCTGGATGTGTGACTGCTTACCGTAAAACCAGGGCCCCGTTTCACAAAACTTGTTATCAGTGTCAAGTTGAAGTTGTTATAAGCTACTGAAATCCTTGCATCTGATTGGCTAAGAGCAAATTTGTCACAGAAATGTGACAGTTGTCACTGATAACAAGTTTTATGAAAGGGGACCCGGAGCATTTGCGGCATGAAACTTTTAAGAATTGCTGCCTCATGAAATATTACGAGTTATTGAGGGCTGCACACTTGCCCATTTTTCTACTTGTCAGACCGGTTGTCGGACCAGTAGGTACACTGTACCTATTTTTTCCATGCTTTACTGGTCCATTCCTGAAAAAGTTACTTGTCCAACTGATTTTGATTGGTCAAGGACTGTTAGACCAGTGCCAGTGTGCAGTGTTGAGTTATTGAATTGTGAAGACAGATTTCTCACTGTTTCATGGTTACTGCAGTTTTGGTAGGCTGCAGTTCCATGTTATGTACATGTAAATCTCGATATCCTTGAGTTTGAATAATTGTTCTGCATACTTTATATCCAATCTATTTCTGTTGATCTATTTACATGTATCAATCTGTCTATACAGCATCTTAAAAAGCAAAGTACATGGTACCGGTACATGTATTTTAAACTAGAAGGACACAATGACTTGTTTGTTGCTTTCTTGTTTTTCCTATTCTGCTACAGGTTTTGTTATTTTGTTTCTGTGTTGGATTGCATGTTTGTTTTGTTTTTTCTTGAGGATGTGGTTAGCACATGAAGTGATAAAGTGATTTTGCTTGCTTTGTTGTACACCACAGATGTTCCGGGCCATACCGACTGGAAACCAACTCCCAATGGTTTTAACTACGCAGTGGACCTGGTCAGGCACATCAAGAACGAGTTTGGAGATGACTTTGTGATATGTGTTGCTGGTGAGTATCATGCCAATTCAAATCCATATTATTGATGTTAAGTATTGTTATATAATATCAAATATGAACAATAGTTATTTAATAAAAATGTTTCCAGACTAAACCATCTACAGTTATAGATTATTAAGAAAAATCCTGATATCTCCTTATATTTGAGGCTTAACTACAAAAATGGTATATGGTGGAATGTTTTGTGATACAACAGACCTACACATATGCATCAAATGTCATATTTTGAAAATGTTTAAAATCGCTGCTCCCAAAGGTAAACTGGACCTTTAACGTTTTGTGCCTTTAGCCTAAATGGATGCCAGAGGCATTATGCAGTTGGGTAATACAGGTTGCACTTGTCTCTGTCTGTCCATGTGTCCATCCTAGATTCCATTATTTGTAAGTCCAGAAAGAAGTGTACAGCGGATTTCCTTGTGATTTCAACCTGTTGAGGATGGGCTTATTTTGCTATAACAGGCATTTCCCGCAGACACCTGCCTGAGTATACTCAGGACTCATCCTCAACAGGTTAATACCCTTTCATTGACATTCTGACAAGTGTAACTAGTCTGTAGGATTTCACTTTTGCGCAAAGAAATATGTTGCACTAGTGACCATTGCTTGTTGTCTTTCCATCGCCAAGGTTACCCAACCGGTCATCCGGATGCGATGAGCTACGAGGAAGACCTCAAGTGCCTCAAGGATAAAGTGGATGCCGGAGCAGACTTTATCATCACGCAGCTCTTCTTCGAGGCCAAGACATTCCTCAAGTTTGTGAGGGACTGCCGCACCCTGGGCATCACCGTGCCCATCATCCCTGGTGTCATGCCGATACAGGTAGGATGCTGGTTGCGTGATCATCCATCCTCTGTTGTGCGTCGTGCATACATTTTTTTTTTTACATTTCACAGAACCCCGTAATGGATTTTTACCAAACTTGGCAGGAACAGTTGTAACACTCCTAGGTTGATAGGATCTCACTATGTTCAAATGGGTGGCCAAGTTTTCTGGATATTTTGAAATCTTTAGTTTGATTCATGCTTTTTGCTTTGTTTAGTCTAATCATCAAAATGTACATATGAATGGTAATATTTGATATGCCAGTCATGCAAGTATGCATACACTTTGCCGTTAAATTCAATCCCTAATGTAGTTTTTCTGTCCTAATGCATTTATTGTGATCTTCTATATGCTGGTTTGAGTGGAAATATGCTAAAATCAACTGAAAAGAAAAGATGTTTGTGACCACTTTATTTTCCTCCCCCCCCCCCCCCCCCCCCCCCCTCTCTTGTGGCAGGGTTACCACTCCCTGAGAAGCCTGGTCAAGCTGTCCAAGCTGGACGTTCCCCAGAAGATCATGGACGTCATTGAACCCATCAAGGAGAACGACGCGGCCATCAGGAATTACGGTGTCCACCAGGCTGTCTCCATGTGCAAAGAGTTGTTTGACAGGTGAGGGAGAAGAATGATGCCCTCTTTTGTTACGGCTCAGGTGAGCTATTGCGATCGCTCTTCTTCCGGCGTCTGGCGTGCGTCGTGCGTAAACTTTTTACATTTTCATCTTCTTCTTGAGAACCCCATGACCGATTTTCACCAAACTTGGCAGGTAGCATCCCTAGCGGGATAGGATCTCAATTTGTTCTTCAAATGGGCACCATTGCCCACCTGGGGGGGGGGGGGGGGGGGCCAGGGGGGCCCAAATCCCCTAAAATTAAGGAATCTTTAAAAATCCTCTCTAGAACCAGAAGTGATAGGGCTTAGATAATACTATGAGTTAGTACATTGATGACTGCAGTTTCAAGTTTGTTCATGGGGTTGGCGAAATCAGGGGTGCCCCCCCCCCCCCCCCCCCCCCCCCCCCCCCCCCCCCCCCCCCCCCCCCCCCCCCCCCCCCGGGACCCAGGAGAGGGGATGGGGAGAAGTCCTACAGTTGTAATGGGGCCTGAATTGTACATGTTCATCTTCTTCTTGAAAACCTCGTGATGAACTTTGACCAAACTTTAATAGCAGGTAGCATCCCTAGGGGGATAGAATCTCAATTCCTTCAAATGGGCACCATGTCCCTCTTGGGGGGCCCCTAGCCCCCCCCCCCCCCCCCCCCCACACATTGAGGAATATTTTAATCTTCTACCCTAGAACCAGAAATGATAAAGTAAAGTTAATACAATGAGTTTGTACATTGATGACTGTAGTTCCAAGTTTGTTCATTGCAGATCCAGGGCTGCCTGCCCCCCCCCCCCCCCCCCCAACACCCTGGAGTTGGGGGGGGGGGATCCATATGCAGGCCTAGATTTCCAATGTTCTCAGGTAAGAGTGTGCAAGAATGCATGGAAGGTGAAATTGCGATACTCGTGTGAGCGCGTGACCCCTGGGTCTCTTGTTTTCTTGTTGCCATGGAGATCGACCCGGAGAACCCACCAAGGCTGCTCACAAAAAAAAAAAAAAAAAAATGTGGGTCTTCTGTATAAAATATAAACACCATGTTAAGAGAGTCTTGCCCGAGGGGGCTGCAGCAATCCAAACATCTGAAGAGTTTCTGAAATATTCTGAAATAGATTTCCTCAGGTGGCGTGGCATGTAGGCTTATGTAGGCTTATGCTGCATTTATCAACTTATACATTTTTGAAACTCATTTCAGTACTTACTATCAAAATGTGTTTGCAAATCACCTTTCGGATCATGTTTCTGGAGTTGTTGCATAATTTATCAACTCTGCTTTGAGTTGAGAGGGAGGCCTTGTCACTGCGCAGCTCCACTGCGCAGTTTGTCCGGAGGAGCAGAGATGTGTAGTTGGCAGTGGTTGACATGGGCAGGTTGGAGCTACATGTACATTGTATATTTAAAACACGTTTCAAAACAACTTTGCGTTTATATACTTTACAGAACAAGTTTCTGGTTAGAAAGCAGTTGCGATTCCATGTTTTTCAGCGTTTTGGAAACGCATTTCTAGCCATATAATCAAAACAGCTTTGCATTTATCAATCGCCCAAAACTCCCTGGAAATTGTTTGGAAACCTTAATTCTGTGCCAGAAGTGAGTTGATAAATGCTTCCAAAGTAATGTAAGTGTGTGTGTGTGTGTGTGTGGGGGGGGGGGGGGGGGGGGGGGGGGGGGGGGGTGGGGGGGTGAGCTAAACCCCATGTCTATTGTAGTGATTGTCAGTGATTGTCCTCATACTATTTTCCATGCTAATATACATTCAGGGTCAGTATGGATAATCCTTTCAAAGAGACTCATGCAGATTTTTTTTTTTTATTAATTATTATTTTTTTTTTTAGCTGGGGGAAAGGGTTGGTTTGATTAAGCCATTGAGGACGAGTCTTGAGTATACTCGGGCAGGGGTCTATGGGAAACGCGTGTTGTAGCAAAATCAGCCTTCCCTCATTGGGTTAAGACACAAATTTGCTGGTAAAAATGTCTATGGGAACTTTTTGTGTTGCACAGTTTCTTTTTCACAATCCACTTGACACATTCTTTTCAGTGTTTGTCTTTGCTGTCTTCCTTCTGGACAAATATTTGTTCAAATGGTGGAGTGCAAAGACTGCGATGGGACGGAAAGGGACATGAACTTGAGTGTTTGTTCATGTGTGAGTCAATAGGCATTGTAATGTACTTTTTTTTTTGAGAGTGCGTAGGAGCAGGGTATGTTTGTTGGCAAAACAAGGGGTTAGCAGAGGGATGAGTACAGACACTGCTGCCCTTGTTCCTTTGGTAGGAAACAAAATCCTGGTCCCTAGTTTTGTTTTGTTTTGTTTTGTTTTGGTTTTTTTTTTTGGGGGGGGGTTCAAATAGTTGGGTATGCAGCTTCTATCATATGTGCCAAATGCATTGCAAATTGGAAGAATTGGCTCACTATAAAGTGTAGTCATATTTGACCCATTGATGACTAGCCTTGTGCTTTTGTAATAGTAAGAACAACTGTTATATGTCAGCAATTTTACAGTATTTACTTGTACAGATACAAGTGTGATGTACAGTAAAACGAGGAATGTTCGCGCGCATTTGAATGTCGCGAATTTCACGAGCGCCAGCATTTGCAAAATTAAATTGCACACAAAAGTTCTTGTCTACACAATATGCATTTGATGCCAGTGACAATTCGCGAAAATTTTATACCACGAGAAAAAAACGTCGGCTCCAATTCACAAATGTTCATGTTACGCGTATATCGTGTTTTACAGTAGTTCTGAAATATTGATTTCATATGAATTTAATACAACATATACAACAAAATATTTCATAGGTCTCCTCTCTTTTTTTTTTTAGCTGTAAGGGAAAGCCTACATAGAAAGTTTTAGATAATTTCTTCATATAAAGGTAGCAGTATCCTTATGCTTGAATTGCTTTTAGAATGTGAGCGAGATCATCAAGTTCAGATCTCATGCCTCTTCTCCCCCCCCCCCCCCCCCCCCCCCCCATTTAAAGGTGAAACACAGTTTTGGTATGCCCGCAGAACTGTCAAATTTCGCTCCAAAATGTTCATGTACGCCTAAGAAATATGTGGAATAATGTTGTAATAACAAGATATCCATTGAGTAACGACGAAAATGCAAAATAAACAAAAAAGGTTCGCCAGAGTTGCAATCTCAGAACTACTCATCATCCTGGGAAATCATGTCAGCCAGGTAAAGTTTCTTGGTAGACTCTTTCGATATACTGCAAGCAAATATGAAATGGTGCAACACATGTTCTCAAACCCTTAATACTAGAACTGTGTTTTCACTTAAGACAGCCAGATAATCATTCCCTGGGAGAAAAAAAATGACATGTAGGTACCGTAAAGTTTAGAGTCACCAATAGAAGGAAGTATCCTAGTGCTCGGGTCCCTGAGGAAGGAAGCAGCACATGGTGATGTTGAGCTGACACTCCTCAAGAGCACATTCAGCTCTCAGCTGGCCAGGGCATGGAGAGGAAAAAGCCAACAGAAGTGTCTGCACGACTGTGTCACGTGCAAGCCCTGCGTGCTTTTGATATGATATGTTCTCTCCAGATTGGCCAACATACATGTATTTGATCAGCTGTTGACAGTGTTGGTGTGGGCAGACGTGCTCAAGGTCAAGTGTCGCCGAACTACGGCAGGAAGTGGCTTGTTTCAGCTGTAACTTCATCCTGTGAATGTCTTGATAGTGGTAGTATGATTGGTAGGAAGGGCAGAAAACAGTGACGGTTCTTTCCATGAAATCGTATGGTGAAAATTCAAGGTCAAAGGTCACTGTATATGCCTATGGATATAAAAAAAAAAATCCTAAACAATTCATCATCATATTATTGTATCATGATTTTACTACCATTTATTATCGTTTCCAGTCATTACTTTAGCTAGAAATGTCCAGTATTGATTCAGCATTGTGGACTAGGTGGAAACAAATTGACATTCATTTTGCAGGAACGAGACATAAAGGTCAAGATTTGTCACTGTGGTTTGGGTCAAAATGTCACGTGTGCACTGACATGCACATGTGGAAGGAAGGCCTCTTGCTTGCGTGTATTTTCATCCATGGACTGAGTCTAAACTGTAGATTTTGATTTGAGTGGTGAATTTGAGCCCTCATAATCATGTATCTAATTCCACATGAAATAATGCATCTTTCTGCCCATACTCAGCACTGTCAAAGATAATTTGCCAAAAAGGGGTGAGTGATTATTATGCCGTGTGCATCCAAAGCACGTGGTAACAACCTTGACCCCTCTTTGCCACCACTCCACCCCCGCAAAAAAAAAAAGAAAGAAAAAAATTAAGGAGGAGAAGTAAACAACAAACAAACAAACACACAGGCACAGAAATGCAATGAGGTAGACAGACAGTGCTAAAGAGAAACACACAGTAGAGACAAAAATCCAACCACAAACAAAGTGTCAAAGAAACAAACAGTATGACAGATGAATGCGCAAAACCAGCAAAATCAAAATGTTTCACCACCGGGTCTTTCTCCCCTTCTCGCAGTGATGAGGTCTTTGGCATCCACATCTACACCCTGAACCGAGAGGTGGCCACCATCGAGATCCTGAAGGCGCTGGGCATGTGGTGTGAGGAACCAAAGAGATCGTTGCCATGGAAAACCACGGCTAATCTCAAGAGGAAACAAGAAGATGTCAGGCCCATCTTCTGGGCATCCCGACCAAAGAGCTATGTGTACAGGTACGAATCCCATTCACCACCTCCCCCCTCCCCCTTTCTTACTGAGTTTTAGACTTGCACGTCCTGGCCTTAACTCTAGTACGTAGGTGATTCATATGCATTTTGAATATAACAATTAAGAAATTTGCCAGTCCTAAGGACTTTATTCCAACAGGAGCAGCCTGTACATGAAAAAAGAAAAGAAAAGAAATATACATGTATATACACACACATGTGTGTGTGTGTGTGTGTGTGTGTGTACATGTATATGACTTTTTTTATTTGTATAAATGTGGTAAGAGTAAAATCATCAATAACAAATGAAATAACTATGGCATCCAAGATGCAAATCAGTCCCTACTCCACCCAAACTTACAAACATTGCATGTACTGTCCATTCGACACAGGACCCAAGACTGGGACGAGTTCCCAAACGGGAGGTGGGGGGACTCCTCCTCGCCCGCCTTTGGCGAGCTGCGCGACTACCATCTCTTCTACCTGACCAGCAAGTCGGCGCCCAAGGAGCTGCAGTCCATGTGGGGCGAGCAGATCACGTGCGTGGAGGACGTCCATGAGATCTTCACCTGCTACCTGACCGGCACCCCCAACAGATACGGCAAGAAGGTGAGCATCGAAGGAAAGCAAAACAAAACAAAACAAAACAAGGAGGGAGCCACTACTATGTGGACCCTCCATCAAAACCTGCAAAAAAAGTAACTTTATTTGATGAATTTTCAACAGGCATATGAAGTGAAACTCACTTTTAGGTCAGCGTTGTTGATATGGCGGTTTTAGTGTTGTTTCTTGCAGGGATATCCTTTTTCTGTCTTCCATTGGAATCATCTATTGTACCACATCAGTAGAGGATGGCGCTGTCGGCTTGAATAGACCCTTAAAGGGGAAATCCTGTCCAAATATAAGTTACAACTAGTCTGATAATTAAAAAAAAAGAGTATTAAAAGATGGTAAAGATTTGACTGAAATCGGATAAAAAAATAAGGAAGTTGTGACATTTGGAAGTTTTGCTAATTTCTTTAAAACAGTTTTTGTACAGTGGATATGAATATGCGAATGAGTGAGCTAACCCAGTCATACCCTCACAATTTTCCTTTGATCGTGTACAAAAAAGAAAAACAAAAGAAATAATGAAAATTCAATGTTTCTGTCATTGAAATCTGAAACATGATGTTATTCCTGGTTGAATAACTTCAGGATAGTGATCAATTTTATATACAAGGATTTAAGCCTCTGGCATGATTGCGTTTGAATGAAAAACTGAAAATGTCAAAAATTTTATGTACAGACTATAATTCTCCCTTATGGTAAGTTGTGAGAGGATGATGTGCTCACTTTGCCATTTGCATATTCATATTGACTGTTTCAAGAACTGTTTCCCCCAAAAATAGCGAAACTTCAAAATCTCATAAATTCTTTATTTTTCATCCGATTTCAATCAAAATTATATCATTGAACTCGTGATATTTTACTCTTTCTTATCAGACTAACTTAGATTTGGACTGGATTTCCCCTTTAACTTCAAAGCTCCGTTTGCATTTAAGTGATGGCACTAGGTGAGGGACTTCAAAACTTCTACACAGAATTTTGACCTTTGACTTCTTTGACCTTTGACCTTGATTTTTGACCTATATTGTACATTGGCTACAAAATGCTACTCCTTCGCCATTTCTAACCCAATTTCGATTCCATTTGCTTTATGTGATGGCACTAGGTGAGGGCTTCAAAACTTCTACACAGAATTTTGACCTTTGACTTCTTTGACCTTTGACCTTGATTTTTTACCTATATTGCACATTTTGTTACAAAATGCTACTTCCCCGGCGGGGACATATGTTACGCACCGCGTAATTTCTACTTTTCCTTGTTCTTTATAAATTAATATGTCAGATTAGTGTACATACACGTACAGTCGAGTAATTTTGATATCTATTTCAGCAATACATGTATTTGAGCAATTTCTATTCGCGCACCCCCGTGCCTTTACCATTGTCTACCACCCATCGTTTGTAAGTAGGGATAGCGAAAGTAATTACCATCATAAAGACATATCTTATCTTCCTTAGACAGTGGCTGGTCATTATGCAATGAGACGTAAATTCATTTTCTTCCTGGGGGGGGGCAGATCCAGTTTGACACATACTTCAAATGTTTTTGAGTGGCGGCTCGAGCAAGGATTGGTTGCACTAATGGAGAGGAAAATGTGTAAAAATGGTATCAGTGGATTATCATGCCCCCCTTAACAGCTAAATGTTTCGGCGCTTCATTTTTCGTGTGGATGTTACCCCTCACGACGTCGAAAATTATATCATGTTTGCAACGATGCAGCACTGTGCTTTTTCATCGATTAAATTCGACCCTGTACGTTTGCCTGTCACATCAATATCAACGTACGCAGGGCGCACACTGCTAGCTGTGTACCGTCAAGTACCTCTCAAGTGCACCTTGTAGACGCATACACAACACATACGTGTACGCACTTTTCTTTCGCCTCATTCTTTCTCATCGTTTGTTGCCTCATCAGTCACCCTCCATCTCCAGTTGAAGCAGGAATGGCCTTCTCTCCTCGGCGTCCACTTAAATAACTATCCGTGCACGTTACCCAGTCGATCACGGGGAAGAGGTAATTTCATTAGGAAGCAAAGATCCTACCAACCGTATCAACCACGACTGGAAGACTAAATGCGGCATGCCGAAGCGCGCGTGTTTGCTCCAAAAGGACGTCGCTCCAAAGAACATCATGATTTTTTTCTTCATTTGAATATGAATCTCTGTTCTGCGATGTCATGATGTACCGTCGTTCCGCACAACACGATTTCAGTGAGGTGCACCTATCCCATTTGGTCATTTACTACCAAATCATACAAGCCGTTGCCACGCTGGTAAGAGATCGAGAAGTTTAAGATCGCGATCTCTAAGTTCTCGAAGTCTTTGCCAGTATGGCCGCGGCTATAGATAAACAAACGCTAAATAAGACTATCAAGGATACACATGTGTACATAATTCTGTTATCAGCACATTTTTTTTTTGTAATGGACATACCTGTGTGTGTGTGTGTGTGTGTGTGTGCGTGTGTGTGTGTGTGTGTAGGCTACTATGTGTGTATGTATGTATATATGTATGTAATTATGACGTGTATGTATATGTGTATGTATATGGGTATGTATACCAAGGGGAGAGAAGAGAAAGGGAGAGGGGCTGAGGGTGTGGATGTAATTTCCTAATTGTTTTCATATATTGCTGTTTGTTCGCATCAACGCAAAAATATTTTGCATCCTTGTTGGTACGACTCAAAATAATTTTTGTAAAACTCATATTTCTTCATAATCTTGGTATATCTAATGATAATACATATGAAGAGGACCGAGCAAAGTTGGTGAAACGTTTAATTTGTAACGACAATGAAGATGAACAACGAAACATTTTAGTCCATCAAGTAGATTGAAATATCATTTGGATTTACGTGCGATATATTTTATTGATAGAAACCAGGGGCGGATCCAGGAATTCTGTAAAGGGGGGGGGGGGGCGTAACTATTATTTTTGGTGCCACTTCCGGGTTTCATTTCATTTTTTTCTTTTTATTTCTTTTATTTTTTGCGATAAATAAAGGGGGCGTGCGCCTCTTGCGCCCCCCCCTCTGATCCGCCACTGAAACGGATTGATTATCGTCGAGGGGGGGGGGGGACACAATGCTGCAAGCTTAAAGTTGGATGAGCCTCCAGTGAAGAGAGGGGAAATGATGAGAGATTGGGATGTGGAGGTGATGTGGGAGTGAGAAAGTTGGATGGTTTAATCGGTGAGATTACAAAATTCCTCACACATCCTCACCTGGGCCCACTAATGCCGATTTATGACCCCCAGGACGTGCATCAATGTGAGCAAACAGTGTTGTGTCATCGCGTACGATCGCGACACCTGCCGATGAGCGGCCAGCGCTAATTTACCCCCATTTTAGAGACCAGGTACCGTAGATCAGTGTGGTATCAGTAGTGACGTGCTCATTAGTTCGATGGTGGGGGGGGGTGGGGGGGGGGGTTTGAGGGAAGGGTAGGATTACATTAACGTTGTGCTCTATCTCTATTCCCCTTCATCTCGAAATCACGATTGAGTGATATCCAAGCAACGGACACCGTCGCTCAACATTGGCTGCAGATGTCTTGCACCATGTACCGTATCTCCGGTGCGATGGATATTCATTTTCCCGCTGCATAGGAAATTGACGCGGTGCCCCAGCGGTAAAGGTCAAAGCCTCGAACTCTAAAAGCATCCTGAATTGCCATAAAATACCACCTGCGGTTGACAAGGCATCTGTATTTCTCTGGTTGAGCATTATGTCATGCTGCCTTTACCCATACTGTGGTGTAAGGTGAATATAATGTTTGCTATATGCTATATTCTTTCGAAAAGAAGTAAAATTCCTTTGCAACCCTTAGTGGATTCAACTAAATTTAATCCATAACCCCTTTAGTCTACTTTGTTCATAATTGTAGCGTTAATATGTTTCTGTATTACGCTGAAGATGAAACTGATTGTTTAAGGTGCCTCCGTATCACTTAGAAATGAACGAATATGTCATCGATGCAAAGATTGCAAAGTTGTTACCATTCAATCACGTATCATGTTTTAAGAAAATAGCATATACAGTATAAAATGTAAAAGCTAAAATTTCACGAAAAAATTCATATAGTGACCTACATTTTGACAATTAAGCTACCAACGCAACACTTGAATGTATAACATGAAAATGTATATTATCACAGCCAAGTCTTCCCTACACATCTATTGTATTGTAAGGACACATCTATACCATTTCATATCATTTTATTGTACTTTATTACATTTCCAGCAACACAAAACATTTGAATACACATATATTAACACAAAATCAGTACAATGTCGTCACAGAGAGAATACTGTAATCTGACAATCCGTCGTGTTCATGACAGAATGTTGTTAACCGTATGCGCCCTCCAACAGCCTATGAATAGCGACAATCTGCCATGCGCAGGGAAGCGCGTTAACCACAATCTGCCATGCGCACGACGAAATATAGTTACCTTTGTGATTATACAAAACTGAATTAAAATTGTTGAAAATGAAAGAGACACGATGAAAAGCAAGGCTTTTATTTTACATTCTCCTCATGATGTCATACGTGGACTTCAGTGAAAAATTCGTGCTTACCCCTTTCCGTGCTGTGGACTTTGGACGATCTTCACAACGTTATGTGGTTTTCTGTACTACTCGTCATTACAAACACACACGTGAATGGATTATAGTCATTTTCCGAGTACAAGTACAACGAAGTATGAATGGCATTTTCTCTCTTGATTACTAATTTTTGCAAATGAAATCACTGTATGAATTGGCATTTCAAACTTCCAAGTGTTTATATTTTCTTCTGCACCTGCCCCTCCCGTTTAAGAAATGGAGAAAATGAAGATTTCTGTACCAAAACAGCTTTGATGTACACGGGTCAGATCGTTTTTTCATTCATCTTATCAATCGAGGTTTCAATTCTCATCGGGCGACCGAAACGAACATTCGTAGCGATATCGGCAAATTTTGCGTCCAAATGTTCCGTCCAATGACTCTGCTATTAATGTCATGTAAGTCCATGTTCACGTACCCGTAAATGTCATTGTTCATTATACACGTGTATCTCTGTCTTTGTTTCTGTCGTTGTTCTAGTTTTTGTCCCAATCTCTGTGTTTCTGTATCTTTATCTCTCGCGATTTTGTCTATTGCTGCACATTCTATTCATTTACATCAAGGGCACACTTGCCACAAGTTTTTTGTTGTTGCTGTTGTCGTCTTTTTTTTTAATTTCACGAGATGTGCTCTCAGCAAAAATAATCCAATTGTTTTAATTACGTAATAGTGTGTATTGTTCGCTGGAACAAATGTCACTGAACTTGAAATCGAACTTTATCATGTGTATGAAACCTAGAGCTACCAGGAAAAAAAAGAAAGAAAGAAAGATGCAGTTAATTTTTGTAAACGAATAATAGGGCATGAAGGCCTGTTTAAACAATGTTCGTCTACTATAGATATGAACATATAGGCAGCCAGAGATAGTAATGGTGTTCCTATTCAGAGTTGATATTCTTCCATGAATAAATAGGTTTGTCTTTCTACTGTATAACTGCAATAGACATTGCTTACTATTTCAACTAATTCCCAGTGCCTGGCGTCGGGATAGAATTTAGAGGCTATTATAGTCGCAAAATGAGGATATAAATGTGCACAATGATTTTTAATGATTGGAAAAAAAGAACGAGGGCGTTAGAATTAAGGAGTCAAAGTCAATTGATCGTAATTGCAAAAGATATTATAGTTGTTTTTTACTGTTTCTGCTGTTGTTGTTGTTTTCTGGCAGAGCGACCACAACAGTAAGTGGACGATGATACAATTCTTTTCAATATGCCCTCTTATTGCCCCTTAATTTGACCTCAGGAAATGAGATAAGCTGGCTTAAAGGCGCCCGGAGTGGGACCGTTAATATCTGCTGCGTGCACAGGGCTGGCCTTAAACCCCCGCGTATCCCCAAGAGTGGGCAATTTCTGGTTCAATATTGAAATAAATTAATAAGCAGCCGAGATAGGCACTCTTGAAAGCTTTTGATAGTGATAACTGACGACAACTATAGACACCTGCATAGAGAGTGGTGTGTTTCCTTTATATTGCTCTCTCGCAACCACACTTCTCCTAAATCTCGGTGACACCCGAGTAAAGATATAAACAATACATTCCCACGTGCACTTTTTTTTTCTTGGACTAGGCTCAAAATACAGCTACACGCAGCAAGAAAACATACCGACACACTCGAGAAAGAGCACTGACTTCCTCAAAAATAATGCATCCATCGCTTAATATTGAATATCTCAATAGTGACGGAAGGTGCATAAAAAGTTCCCCTGAGGGGTGGTTCCAAACCAAGCCTATTTTCGTGTGCCGCATCGGCTTGGTTTCAATTACTCACAGTTCATTCTCTGTAAATACTGCATGAGGCGGGACGCTAGAAAAGAGACTGATGGGCGTGGGGAGAAAAAAAAATACCGGGAAATTAGAAAGAGGAGATGATAAGATCTGGGAATAGAAACGAAGAGGAGCGCAAAGGAAGTATTGTCATCGGCGGTAATAATTCCACCAGCCTCGGTCGTGTTGGGAGCGGTTTGGCAATATTCGGGATGTGTTTAAATTGCATGAGACGGCATGGGGATGGGGTGGTGTGGACAGGGAGGGGGAGACTCTGTGAGCATTTCCGCCCTCATATTCATAAACTTGACATCACCTGAAGCCAGTGAAGAGAACGCACCATTCTGTCCCCGACGCGACATGTAAGGAATTGCCTTGGGCAGATGGTCCTTTTGTTCCGTCACTGAGTAAAACGTACTTCCCTTTTGGTTAATTGGAATTCCTGCGAAGGGTACGTGGGTTATAAAAGGATATCTTGAATAAGTGTGAATCCCAGCGAAGGGTGTACAGATGTAAAACAGTGAGAATGAGGGAGAAGGACATTGGGTGAAAGAGATCATAATGATGCGGCTATATATATTTTCGCATTGTGACGTGTGATGAACGAGACACCCGGGAAATGAGGGTTTTTCCTATTGCTCTGTCTACATAGCTGGATGGTATCACTCAGTTCTTTCAGAAGTAAATTATCAGGACATATTTTCATGTCGCCAGTATATCCGTTACATCAATATCAGGTGTGCAACGTATTAGGTTGGTCGTTTATAGCCCTCAACGGGCAGCGATTGACCCAACCTTGCTGTTGATATAGTGACCATTTAAGTTCATTCCAAATTGTGGTTGAGCAACTTGGTGTGAACTGTGAGATCAGAATACGATATACACACTTATAAGTGATGGTAGATACGTGTAATGATACAATGAGTAACTTCCGTATATATTTCATGCAAATAAATTTCATCCTTGTAGAAGTTTCAAGCCTCGATTTTCATAT